>NC_081415.1:66553188-66778188 GCF_030272615.1 Cryptomeria japonica | reverse complement strand
TAGATTTCAAGTTTTCCAGAAGATTCTCTCTTCTTACAGTTTGTATTATGCTTTAGTATGGATGTTCAACAATTATCAGGTTAATGAGATTCAAATGGCCATCAAGAATTTTCTCTGGTTTGACGGTAGAGGGAAAAGAAAGTGGCACTTAGTTAGATGGAATTGGTGTTGTTTGGAGAAGGGTATGGGTGGTCTTGAGCTGAAGGATTTGAAGCTTCAAGGCATTGCTCTAGCTGCTAAGTGGATCTTTCAGGCTCTAAAAGGTGAAGAATCGTGGAAGATCCTTGTTAGGAATAATATTAAACTCTCAGTTCCTAAGCAAACTAAGACTTGGAAGATGCTCCCCTTTGATGACTTGGTCGCCGACAAGTTTCCTGTCTACCCGACTGGGTCCTCTTTGTTTAAGTCTATTTGGAAAGCCTCAGAATTTATTAGACACCTGATTACTAACAATGGGATTGTTGACAAAGATAATACTATCTATGGTGAGAAATCTATCTGGTGGAACCTTGTGCATAAAGATAAGCCTTGGCTCTTATTCAAGGTTTCTCTGCGAGGAATTGGGCTCACAAAGGCATTAGAAATTTTAATGATATTATCAACAATGGGATGTTGATTCCCTTGTGCAACCTTAGGCAGAGATTCCAAATTCCCTCCTCCAACTGGAGGACCTATGCCATGATTGGAGATGCTTGTCTCATAGTGAACATATCCAAGTCATGTGTGTTGAGGGTGGACAGGTTTACCTCATACACATGGGTGAATGGGTCACCCCTGAATAAGATTAATGCTAAGATGATTTACAATTCTCTGTTATCTAATGATAATTTTATTCTTTATCTGAATTCTATTTGGGATTTACAGTATACTAATGCTAATTGGCAGAAACATTTTCCCCTTCATTGGCATTCTATTATTACTCCTAAACATAAGTGCTTTAAATGGCTATTTATTCTTCATATATTGCCTATTAGAAATCATCATAAATATGTTACTATTTGTGATCTTTGTAGAATTCCTGAAAATACCATACACATTTTTTTTAATTTCCTCTTTGCTAAAGAGGTTTGGAGTATTTTTGGCATTAATTTTGATAATAGTTTATCTCGCTATGATGTTCTTAATGGGTTTATCAAGGGCATGAAAAGAGATGTTAATTATTTATGGTCTATTTTATCTTGTGAAATTTTATGGATCATTTGGAAGTTTCATAATGAGGCTAAATTTCAGAATAGGGATAGAGTGCATATAAGAGACTCATATTTTACAATTTTGACATGCAAGTTATGCTTGTGATGAGGCTTGCAGTGGAGAAATTTGAAAGATTCATTGAAGAAGGATCAGTGTAAGTCTACCTCTCAAAACTTTCTCATGGACACACTTGGACCAAATTCAACAATGAACAATCCCCCTTTGTGAGTGCACTTGAAGCATGTGTGAACTAGGAGATCAATGAAGGCAGACAATTGGAGCAACAACATCAAGCCCAAGCTAATGTACCCATAATAATTCAAGAGACCATATCTGCTATTTGAATGGAGGGTCCAATGGGATGGACCTCATGGATAGACACTTAAGGATGCTTTTGTCTCTAGTTATTCTCATATTTGATTTTTTGTATACTTCTTTATGCAACAGTCTTACACGATGATCTTGATACAACATACTTGTCAGATTGGCTATTTTGTATATACTATTATACACATTGTTATAAGCTTTAGTATGTAGATCCTATATGATGAATGATTAAACCCGAGACATGATTATTGTTGTCTTTTTGACAGTTTGAACTCATTCGATTATTTTTTATACTTTGTTCAGTCTCCTTATATTTAATATAAAAAATGTACCTAAAAATTTGCTTTAAAAAATTCATTGAGAAAGTGGATTCGAAAATCCAGTAATAAAATGCAAATTATTTGAGCCAATTAGATTGAAGAAAAACAATTTTTGTAATTTGAAAACTTAAAAATCATGCAAGTGCTAATAAATAATGTGGCTTAAGAAAGCTTCTAATTTAAAGAATTTATTAAGAAAAAAATATATTGTTCAATTCGAAATTTAAATTTTTTCGACATAATAAAATATATCAAATTGTATTAAAGTTATAGACAAATTTAGTGGAATGGATATTTTGTAATGTTTAGTTATAATTTTAAAAAATTCTTTATTAATCATGATTAATTTTAATATTTAGAAGATTATAAGATTGACAAAATAACTTTTTATTGTCAAAATTTATAATAAAAAAATCAAATATTTTATTTATTTTTATTAATTATGACTTGTCTTCTTTAATATTTGGAAGAGAATTTGAAATTTAACTCTAAAACATTCTTTTGATAATAAGTGTATACATATAATCTATACTATGAACCTAACAAATTAAAAGTTAAAACCAAGTCACGTAAATAAAATAAAATAAAATTTTATTTTATTTTAATCACTTTTGTTTTACCGTGGGTAAATATGTTTTTCCATACCTGTTAAATTGTGAAATCATAAATTTTAAAGATTTTCTAAAACTTTTAGTTTAATAAATATATGCATTTTATTACAAATAATTTAGTCTATTTAATTATATAAATTTTTTTTATATATATTCTAAAAATTTGTAAGATTTTTAATGTGTGTTGGGTCTACAATTAAAAATACCTGTCTTTAGAAAACAATCTGAAAATTAGAGAGTTGGGGAATTCCTAAATCTAGGTTTCCTTTCTTGTAAATATATTATTATCACCACTTTGATACCGAAGAAAGCAAATTGTGTAACAATGAAGGACTATCGCCCAATTTCATTATGTAATACAATATATAAAATAATCTCCAAAGCTATGGCTGAGAGACTCAAAAGGTTGCTACCTAAATTGATCTGGGAGAATCAAAATGGGTTTACCCCTAGCTGGGAAATTGTTGATAGCATTATTCTGGTATCTGAAGTGCTGCACTCACTACACAATGAAAAAATCAAAGGTATGGTCATTAAACTAGATGTGGCAAAAGCCTACTACAGGGTTAATTGGCAATTTCTTATTAATATTTTGGAAAGATTTGGCTTCCCACGCAAATGGCTAGACTGCATTCGATTTTGCATCTCTATAGTCAATTTCTCAATCCTTGTCAATGGGAATGCATGTGGCTACTTTGGTGCTGAAAAAGGTTTGAGACAAGGAGATCCCCTGTCCCCCACTCTATTTGTATTAATGGCTGAAACTCTGGGTAGATTTATTAAGAAAAAACATTGTGATGGGTTATGAAATGGTGTTATTATTCACAACTAATTTGAACCTATAACACATTCTCAGTTTTCCATGACACTATTGTTTTTGAACAAGGAAAAATCTCATCTCTTCTTCTTCAACACCAACAAAAGGACGCAAAGTCGAATTGCGCAACTGTTGGACATAAATATATATGAATTACCATTGAAATGTCTAGGGGTTAATATTGACAAAGGTTTGCAGACAGAATCAAATATGGCGAGATGTATTTGGTTCATGCCAAGCTAAAACAGATTTATGGAAAAACAGGTGGTTGTCACAAGTTGGAAGATTAACCATGATCAAATCTGTCCTTTCGGCCATCCCAATATAGAGTATGTCATGTTTTAAATTACCATATGCTGCAGGGAAAAGTATTAACCATGATCAAATCTGTCCTTTCGGCCATCCCAATATACAATATGTCATGTTTTAAATTACCATATGCTGCTGGGAAAAGTCTGGATAATTTACTCAGAAAGTTTGTTTGGGATGGTGCAAAGGATACACGAAAAATACCTCTCCTAAACTGCGAGACAATGTGTCTTTTAAAAGAAGATGGGGGGGTTGGTTTGAGGAAAATGTCACTGCAAAATCAGGCCTTGGGTGCAAAATTAACTTGGAAAATGTATAAGCAACCTCAAAAACTATGGTGCAGACTGTTCCAAAAGAAATATCTTGATTCTGAGGATCCATCAAGAATCCTTTCCATTGCAAACTCGGCTCGGGGATCTGCTACTTGGAATTTTTTATGGAATTGTAGAAATATAATAACTGATCATTTATCATGGCAGATTGGTAATGGTAGGAAGGCCCTGTTCTGGAGGGACTCTTGGGATGGGTTGCCGACATTGATCGACTTGATTGAGGATCAAGATTGAATTTACCTTGTTGAAAACAATATTGGAAAATATGTCCATAATTATTTTGAGGAGATGGCTGAATTGTGCGGTTATAAAATATGGAAAAGGATCACTATTGGTAACCTTGCCTTATGTGGGAAAGTGTGGGATTTAATTAAAAACAGATGCTTACTCGTCTCACATGAGAAAGATTACGTGTTTTGGTGTGCCTTGAAATCGGGAGACTACAGTGTCAAATTGGGATATGAGATTCAAAGAATACGTGGGAATAAATCTAACTGGCCACATATGCTCTACTGGAATAAGCGGGTCCTCCCAAAGGCAGGTGCCTTTTTATGGGTTGCATTATATGGAAGAATTTTAACAGGGGATCCATTGCAAACCATTGGCATTGCGGGTCCAAATAGATGTATCATGTGTGGATCAGATGAAGAAACTGCCAATCATTTGCTTTTCCGCTGTCATGTGGCTGAGGAGTGTTGGAATTGGTATCTGGACAAAATCAATTTGAGAGTTGCTAGAAACGAATTTCTGAAAGATTTTCTGATATCCAGACCAGCAAGATCGAAATAGAGATGGAGTAACCTCTTCCTAATTGGCCCCTCAATGATCGTCTGACATATTTGGAAAGAAAGAAACAGAAGGATATTTAAGGACTCCTCGCTTATTGTGGACGGGCTTATCAAGAAAATCAAATTTTCTATTGAAGAAGTGATAAACGACAAGATTAGTATTGGTTCACTGACCAACTATAATGATTGGGATCGAAAGATGGAAGACTATTGGTCACTCAAGATTCCAAATGCTTTTGGTTTGCCTAAAAAAGCTAAACCGGACAGGAAATCTATCAAATGGGAAGCCCCCCCAACCGGTTGGGTTAAACTCAATTTTGACGGAGCATGCAAAGGTAATCCTAGTTCCTCTAGAATTGGCGCCATTATTCGAAATGAGAATGGGGAACTCCTACAAGGAATCTTCAGCGGAATTGGTTGTGCTACCAATAACATAGCTGAGATAAGAGCTCTTGAAGCTAGACTTGATCTTTGTATTCAATCTGGTCACCCCAGGGTAATAATTGAAGGTGACTCCCAGATTATCCTAAATGGAGTTTGCAATTCAATGTTTCAGACCAGGGATTTAAATAAATGGATACCACACATCAATTCCCTTCTTGGTTCTATTCCTATGTTTGAAATTAAGCACAGGTTACGAGAGGGCAACCGAACTGCCGATTATCTTGCAAATCTGGGAGTTGATATGAGTTACGACAGAGTCATTTTCAATCAGAATTCGGTGTTAGATGGCATCCTGGAGCAGATTCAGAAAGATAGTATTACTACCCCACGTGAAGGTATTGGATAATCGACATAATTCTTGGGAGTTCTCTGCCCGATTCGCGAGCATATGTGTCCTCTAGTGGTCATTTGCTCTGGCTGCAACTGTCGTTTCAATCCTGGGATATTGGATCATGGTACTACGACAATCTCGATCTCTCTATTTTGACGAAAGATTCATATATCACATGTACTGATTTTGGCCATTCCATTTGGATTGCGGTTTCAGTCTTTGGGACACTTCATCATTTCCTTGCCGTGGTCTTTGTTTTTTGGGGAATTCTTATGTCCAAATTAGCATCATGCCTATTTTGGGTGTTAAATCATGAATGAGATTTGTTTCATGCTCCTACATGTGCTAGTCTATAAATTACCTCATGGTAGTGTTTATCCCCAGTCGACAGGCTTGAGAGATCTAGCATTGGTGTGATGCCTTATCTATGATGAGGTTGTTCTTATGCCTCTGGTTGATATTATTGACTCTGGTGAACATGCGGTTGAGCTTTTCAATGGTTTCATTAAGTCATTCATTGGAGATAACATTGCCAATGCCATCCTCAGCCTGGAGGAGGGTACCAAGGTGAGCATACTGAAGACTTATTTCCATCGAGAAAACTAACTTTCCTTTGACTCTGAGGAGGGGGTTGACACTGAAGAGGATGACAGCGGCGACTCTGTTGACAGTGATTCGTGAGTTGGCACGACGCGCTGTGAAAAGGGAGGAGCGTGAAAGGATGAAAACGTTTGGAGAAAATGCGTGGGAAGTCTTCTGGTGCGCTGTGATAAATGGGAATATCGCCCCTTTCAGAAGACTGGCCGATTCTAATGATTGGTTGGTCTATCAAGCATGTTCTTGCTTGAATATTATGTAATCTTATATTTTAAAGTAATAGAGGGAGCTATCCCCATTAAAGATAGCACTTACCTTAAAAAAAATAAAAAATAAATATATTATTATTAATTAAAGTGAAGTATTCTTTAAATATTATTTTTATTTATAATTAAAAATAATTATTACAATTTATGAATAATTAATTATATATTTAAAAAAGATATATTATTTTTATTTTTAAAATTGTGATAATTATTTTATTATGTTTTATAATAAATATATTAAAAAAAAATAAAATAAATTCTTTTAATAATTAATCGATAATATATTTGTTTTTAATATGTGTGTGGAGATTTAGGTGAAAATTTGAAATTTTTTATCTAACATGTTTTGCTTTCAATTACGTAAATCTTAAGAAATTTATAATAAAGCTATATAATTACATTATTAATAATATATAATTACGCTTATTATAAATTTTTTAATTATATTATTATACACTATATTTAATAAATATAAATTTATTTTAAAAATAATATTGTAGATATATTTATTATTATATAAGTATTTGACAATAGAAATAATTATATATAATGATTTATATAATATAGATTATATCATTATATATCATATTTTATAAAATGTAATTTTATTTTTAAAATGATATTATAGTTATATCTCTATCTCTATCTATCTCTCCCCTTCTCTCTCTCTCTCTCTCTCTCTCTCTCTCTCTCTCTCTCTCTCTCTCTCTCTCTCTCTCTCTCTCCATTTTTATCTCTTTCTCTCTATCTCTACCTCTTTTCTCTTTCTATGCATCTCTCTTTCATTCTCTTCCCACATATCTTTATCTCTCCCTCTCTGTATCCACCTCGATTATCTATCCCTCTCTATCTCCTTTGATTTCTCTCTTCCTTTCTCCATCTTTGTTTGTCTATCTCTATTTATCTAGATGTTTGTATTTCAATCTATCTCTCTTCATCTCCCCTCTCTATATCGCTATCTCTCTATCACTCTATCTCACCATTTATCTCTCTCTCTCTCTCTCTCTCTCTCTCTCTCTCTCTCTCTCTCCATCTCTCCATCTTTATCTCCCTATCTATCTTTCTACCTCTATCTATCTCTCTATCTATTTCTCTCCCTCTATCTTCATCTCTACCTCTATCTTCCTCTCTCCTCTTCTATCTCTAGACATGTCTCCCTCACCCTTCCCGTCCATCTCTCTCCCTCTCCCTCTTCCCATCCCTCTTCATAGCTATCTATACATATATCTCTTTTCCTCCCTATTTATATTTCTCTATATTTCTTCTTCCATATCTCCCTCTTTGTCTACCCCTATGTCTCTCCCTCTCTCTACCTCTATATATCACTTCCTATCTCTATCTTTCTATCCCTTCCTCTCTCATTATTTCCCTCTCATCTCTATCTTCCTCTCTATCTCGATCTTTCAATCTTTCTACCTCTATCTATTTCTCTCCCTCTATCTTCATCTCTACCTCTATCTTCCTCTCTCCTTTTCTATCTCTAGACATGTCTCCCTCACCCTTCCCGTCCATCTCTCTCCCTCTCCCTCTCCCTCTTCCCATCCCTCTTCATAGCTATCTATACATATATCTCTTTCCCTCCCTATTTACATTTCTCTATATTTCTTCTTCCATATCTCCCTCTTTGTCTACCCCTATGTCTCTCCCTCTCCCTACCTCTATATATCACTTCCTATCTCTATCTTTCTATCCCTTCCTCTCTCATTATTTCCTTCTCATCTCTATCTTCCTCTCTATCTCGATCTTCCATCTCCCTCTTTTAATCCCTATCTTTTGCTCGTTCTCCCTCTCTCCCTATTACAAACATAACATGAACCTATTGGTAATGGAGATAATTATCCTCCTAATTTAATGGGTTTTTTCAATCATGTTTCGATCCTTCTAAGTGGATGCAATCTATCACTTCTCCATTAAGACCTTTGTTGTGCAAACAACATCAACTGTTAAATGGCCTATCAATTGAACTCATGTACTACATAAATGTGTGCAAAACATAAACCAAAATATTTCCTAATTGACCTTCCACACCTCTTCCACGTAACCATTGCGATTGCTAGTAATACATGTATATAGACCTATGCCACTTCATTTCCATCTTCCCTTTATAAGTGCTAGCCTAGTACGAGGAGGACATTCACAGCCCCTCACAATCCATTTTCCGGTCATAGCTATCTACTTTTACTCTTCCTCTATTCTGTTAACTCTGTAATGTTGCCCCCTTTCATCGAAGATTATTTTCTATTACTGAAACCCCCAAAATCAAACAAATTTTCAGAATGTGTAGTTACCATATCTTCCTCAGCTTGAGGTTCCCTTACTCTGCTCTGTTTTTCTGCAGTAAAAGATGTGCCAAAAATTATTTTGAATCTGCAACATAATTCACTAAAACCAGGGTGCCGCTAAAGGAATAACTTCTTCCCAACACTTGTCACCTCATATCTGCAATTTTTATTTTCATTTTAAAATCCATCAATTATCACCAAAGTTTAAGGCGCCATTATACACAGGAAGCTGGCGTTATTTTCCCTCTCCACCTCTGTCAAATGTGAGGTAAGTTTGTTTTTAATTCTGTAACATTCTTTTTCAGCTTGGGTGTTTCATCTTCTCCCTTTAAATATGTCTTGTTTTCTAAGTAATAGACGTTAAAGCTCCTTTGTTTTAATATGCCAATGTCATTTAATTTATGGTGCCACACAAACACAAAAAACTGGAGTTTAATTCTCATGTGCTGCACCTTTCTTTTTGGTATCAAAATATAACTTCAACGCCTCAGATTTTCCCTTATTTAGGCGCGCTGCTTTAAGTGGCATTTTTCACCATATTGAGGCGGCACTCACCTTTTTAGCTCATTCCTTAATTCATTAAATCTTTCTTCAGTTCTTTGAAGAAATTGTAATGAAAGAAAGTAATATTTGGCTGTAAATCAGTTACAAAACTCTTTTAATGATCATTAAAAAATAAACAATCAAATTGGTCCTTTGAATGAGTAAAATTGGAATTTTTATACTTATTAGGTGAATGCTTATTTTCTTCTGAAAACGGGCGAGGGTGTGAGGAACAGCCCCACAAAGACTCCAGCAAGGCCATTTTTCTTCAGCTATCATGAAACTCCAAAATCAATATTTTCCTAAATTCGCTGATGGTAACATAGAAATTTGCTACTACCACTCGTTTGTGCAAAGAAAAGCCCATTTTGTCTAGAGGAAAAGGGACAAATGCCTTCTATTAATGAGCAGTCTTTTTCTTCTTGCATGGAGGAGCAGATGGTGGATAACAGGGGAAAATCTCCTATTGTTAATTTTACCTTTTCTAAAGCTACGAGGTTGCATGAGGGATCTTCAGATGTTTCTATGGATTCTCCTTGTGTCAAGAAAATTAATTGGGAGGAGAAGGATCCTGGTACTAAGGTTAACCAAAACCTTTGGAACATTTCTTTAAACCACCATGACTTTGGATGGGTCTTTGTATGATTTTGTCAGGTTTGGTAGTTTCCTGTCTCGTTGTAGTTCCTCTTGGTTGTTCTTTGTTGTCTTCTTGTGCTTCAAGTTCTATCCTTCTTTTTGTACTAAGTTTTGGGTCCGTCGGAAAAACCTTGCTTACCTAGTGAAGAATTGGACTCCAAAATCTATGAATATGCCTATAAATTGATTTTTGTCAATCTCATAGATTTCTCGAAACAGTTATTTCTGTAAAATTGCCTGTGGAGCATTTTAGCTGTGCTTGGATGAAAACTCCACTTTTTCAATTTCAATCAAATTAGAGGTTTCCTATGTTGAGAGTACCTGAAAGTTTGAAACAACAAACATCAAAACTGAAATGAAATTGAAAATGTTTTTGGGCAATGCAAGATTGTCTGTAGGCCTGGATGCTCCATTGGAATAATGGGATGAAGAGATATTTAATGGCATTGCCAATGCTTTTTAGGAGATATATTGCAACAGATGTGGTCACGAAATTCCAAAACAAATTGCTATTTGCAAGAGTGCTCTTATGGAGGATGACAAGGTGCTTTCTTCATAGATTACCTTATCACCCAATCTGGGTAATTAAGTTTAGAAAATTGAATTCAAAAACTCTTTGGGTGTATGCCACTGCTGCTTTAAAGCGGATCACGCTGAAGTTGTTTTTCCAAGCAACAAGAAGTACTATTTTTACAACGCATGTATGTTAAAAATATAAAACATAATTAAAAGATATTGGAAATTAATAAAATAAAGATCTCTCAAGTCAAGCATAGTCGAAGGAGAGAAAGGTGGAGCACAATATGGACCTGCATCAATGCTTTTAATGAAGGGTTTGGCATCATGAAGGGGAACTAGAATGCCATTATGCAGAATGGTGTCCCCCCTCAGCACTTATGAAGTGTACAAGAAGGGATGAGGGGAGAGGAGAAAAGGCACAAAATGAATTTGTTGAGAAGGCTTTAGAAATTTTCAAGGAAAACAAAGTTGGCAAGTGTAAATCGAGAATCCACAAACTTTGACAACATTCCCCCTACCTACAATGAAATGAGAGCTTTCAAAAAGGTTATGGGCATCACTCCAAGAAAAAAGGATAGAGGAATTTCATTACAAAGGGTGTGTAGATGGAAAATGAAAGAGGAAAAGACGCAAGAGGTGGAAGGCATGAGGACTATACTGGAAATTGTGTCAACAAGAAAAGATCCTCAAATTAGCATAATCTTGTTGACCCCCTTCAAATAGGTTATGAGTTGTGGAGGAGAATGGTAGAAGGGTGTTTGAGAATAGAGAGAGGGGTGGTTACTCTTGGGAGCTTAGGTGGGAGTTGACAATTTCTATTAATATGGGCATTTGTATGTTTGATCATTGATCTCAGGCAACAATGAATCACACTAAGCTTGCAAGATATGATCTCGATATCACTTATGACCCCTGCATAATGCATGTGATCGTGCTCTCACTCATTGAGTTTATGCATGTCATGGGGTTGTGGGATTGATATTTCTGGGGACATATTGAGGCATACTCGAGATTGGGTTTGAATTCCACAAGAAAGTCATACCTTTGTCCATTATGTCTCCTTTCTAAATCCAAAAAGCATAGTGGAAAATCTAGGTAGGAATTGTAGGCAATCAGGGCATTCTTCTACTTGGTTATGTATATGTTACATATAAAGAGACATCATGATTTAAAGGTTGCAGATCTTATGGTCATTTGTTGAAAATGATTTGGATAAAAGCATAAATAGAGATGAATAAGCTGTTGGTATCTTCACATATTGGCCAAGACACTAGAAACTCTCCAAATCACATAGTATGTGATCAACCTATTGAAAAGAGGTAATTCTTGGCTTGAT
This sequence comes from Cryptomeria japonica, assembly GCF_030272615.1. Classification (NCBI taxonomy): domain Eukaryota; kingdom Viridiplantae; phylum Streptophyta; class Pinopsida; order Cupressales; family Cupressaceae; genus Cryptomeria; species Cryptomeria japonica. The sequence goes on along the minus strand of NC_081415.1, from coordinate 66,766,539 downwards.
ATTCTCGTATCCAGGTGTGACTTTAACCTAGATATATCATTAGCGGGAATAAAAAGAAAGAAAGAAAAGAGTATTTATTTTCCTCCTGGTGAGCTTCCCTTGTGTAATGAAAATGGAGACTGTATTATTAGCTTTGTGCATGCCCTTATATTTTTGTATACATGATTATTCAAACAGTTATGACTACAAATTTTGATGAAACATATTAGTCCTCAAGTAATGATGAATGTGCACACTCTATTTTAAGTTGGGAAAAGAACCAAATTTCATTGTTATCAAGTATTAAGTTAAGCAATCTAGGATGGGCATTGTTGTTGTTGTCAAGAGTAATGCACGCTTAATATAGAGCTAAATTTGTAAGATATGGGTCCATTATATGAAATTGGAAATTAATTGAAAAGTTCTTGAGTGAGGGTCTAAATTGATTAGAAAGATGGCCACTATGAAGGTTGAGACACTGTGGAGTGACAAGTATTAGATTATTCATTTTATTTCTTTATGTATAATTTGTACCTTATATGTTGTAAGACATCATCTTCTAAGCCCAAATAAAAACTTTATCCCAACAAGAGTGCAATTTACCTATATCTATTTTGTTGTGTCTAGTTGCTTGCTAGTCACATTATGTTGGATTCTGAAAGATGTTCGATGAATTGTGATGTTTCTACATTTTATGACCATTGAAATTTAAGAATTAAAAGTTGACTGATCAACCTATTTCTGCCATAAGAAATCACCAACTATTGACAATTAAGGTCATATTTAGTATAAATAATAGCAAGTGCAATATTATGTAGTTTGTAAACTAGGCTATTATAAGATTATGGAGTTATCCCATAGGGTAAATAAAACTAGAAGGTTTAGAATATTATTAATACTAATATTAGGAGGTGTATATCTTTACATGAAGATATGATGAGCATATCGTTATCAATTGTCTCGAGTTTGACTTGGGTATCGTTCATGCTTGAAGCAAGTTTATAGCTATTGTGTTATGACTCTTGATGTTCAGAAGATTTTTGTGTGGCCTTGTCGATGCATGTTGTATTCCATCTAGGATGATGTCATATATTATTATGATATTGGATATCATTGAACCATATTGCAGTGGGACCTTACTAGGAGCCTTATCAAGGTCTTTACATTGTTCTTTCATCATGATATTTTGACTACTACTATATAGGGATGTACACTCTTTACCAATATTTTATTCTTAATTTGAGTTTGGATTGCTTATGGACTTTGTACCTAGGTATGTTTAGATCTCCATGCCATAAGAGGTAAAAGATCTCACACAAAAGAAGAGGATGAACTCCCTATCATTGGTACACAAGCAATGAATCCTCTGATTCCTAAATGGGATACTTAGACTGAGTCATCATGAATGAACCTTTGATGTTTAAGTTTGGGCCTGAGGATGACTCTAACATTGGGAGCTCACCACTTTCAAATGTAAGCATGTTGGTGATGTGAAGCAATTGCCATGGCAACGGTTGATTTTGTAGTTGTGAATTGAATCTAAAAAAAAATAGTAACCGAGGGGTGGTTTTTACAATTTCATTGGCAAAAAAAGAAGCATGTGCCAACTATTTATAATGCTTGCAAAACCACCTCTTACAATATACACAAAGACCATAGAGCTATGATGGAGACCCCTTTGACAAAATTATAAAGAGAGGCATTATGGTTGAGAGTTGGGACTGCATGTGGCCCTTTTGATCCTCCTGATTCTTCCAAGAAAAGGAGATTTGAGTGCAAGGATTTTAGTATTAAGGACAAAAAAGGTTGACGGTACTCAAAGATCTTTGGAACAATTTGGCTTCAAAACAGCCTGACTTTAAATTGGTCATTTGTCAAGATTTGTTTTTCCCCTTTGTTAGCTGATTTCTTTTCGTTGTCATGTTGCTAGTTTCTCATCAATGTCCTTCATTGTTAAGCTTTATTATTTTATCTTCCTTTAACTGCAGTTATACTTACAATACACAACATCCTCGAAAGTCTCTAAGCTTCAACATGCAAAAGTGAATTTTTGGTTTGGTTCCTTGTATTCATGATCTAACCAAAACAAGTGTATTCATATTAGGTGAGTCTCACTTCTAGAAGAGAATAATTTTAAGTTCAAACTCAGCAATTTTCCATTTCCTTGAATGATTTTATAGCAAATTTTAAAGGCCTTCAGTTTGTTGGTGATGAAACAAGCCCTTATTTGGACTTCTGAACATTCTCAGCTTTCTCTTGTGATTTGTAAGTACTTTTGGTGATCACAAATTTTCCTACCTCATGTAAATTGTTAGCCAGCATAAACAGCTCATTTATATGAAGATATAGCATGCCTAGAAACAAGGCATTTCTGTTAATAATATTTTCTAGCAAAAGATAATTAACAAACTTTTCCAGCTTCAAAAGTTTGGTGAAGCTGTCGTTTAAAGTCTTGTGATCTTTAGGAAAGCTTTATCAAGGTCCTTGTGTGGTTGTACTTGTTTAGCAAAGATTAGACCATATGATGCTGCTTCATTTCAAAGACGATAACTGGGATTAGTTTAATATCCTAGGTTTAAGATTTTTCTCCTCTAGAGCTCATACTGTAAAGATACATATTTTTAAGAAGCTTAGATAAGGGAGTTTCTTTTTTCCTTCTTCAAGACGAAAAACAATGGTTAGTAATGATGGTACCTGCAGAAATAAGTATTTTTACTAGAACTTGGGGTAGTAGCCAATACAGAGAGCAAGATGATTTGAAAATACAGTAGTTAGGATCATCTAGCTGCTAGCATTCAGTCAAGCACAACTTGAAGATCACTATTATATATAAAATACCTTTTCCCACATTTTAGTGGATATTTTAACACAAAGAAGATGCTGAATGGCTCCCAGGCCATCTATGAAAGCTAGATGCAAATGTTCAAGAGAAATCAACAAGATGTAGAAACTGGCCTTACTACAAAAGCCAGCGATGATGTAACATAATAGGAAACAGGGGTCCACATGGATTAATTCCTAACTGGCTAAAATAGACCAGTCGTGATTGATTTGTATGCAGATAACTTTTTAAATTGTCTTGTCATGATTGATTCAATGGCAGATAAATTTTAAATAGACCTGTTAGGGCATTATGCCACATATTCTTGATGTTGTCTTGCAATAGAAAATTAATCTGTAAGATTTGCTTTGATTCTATGGTTCATGGACTCGATTTTATAAGCTCGTGTCAATTGAGAGACTTCCTTTTAGCATAATACTAATAATTCTTACCATTTATAGGGGTAATTTAGTTTTACCAACGGAAAAAAGAATGTTTATTTTTAGTCTGTAAGGGGTGGTGACAGGTGAGTGGATCCAAATGTTACCACAATCAGTAGCAAAGAGCGATCATATCAATAGAAAGGGTTGTGATAAACAAACAAGAAAAAGATGGAAAATGATGCGGCAAATGAAGTTCAATAATACAATGTCCCAGTCATATTACAGAAATAAGTTAAAATTTCCAAATCTCTAATAGGAACTTAAAATGTTAAAATTATTAACCATTCCAGTAACTTGGTTAACACGTGTTCTGATATACAATACAAATTTGAAATTACAGATGCATGCCAAACTTTGCTCGTACGGAAAAGGGGGCAATGTAATACAAATTTAGTAATTAGCTACTGAGTCAATAAAATAATATTGACTAACTTAAACAAAATTGTAAGACAATTAAAAAATACATTTAAGATGTTAGCATAAATGGGACTGCTATATAATCTCCTCTAAAGCATTTTTCTTGGGAAAGATTAAAAAATGAGTCTCAATTAATAAAGGAGCTGACAATGGCAAGTAATGCCAAATTTGAAGACATAGTACTTGAGGAAAATAGCTGTAATGTACAACCCGTAGGTGTTATTGGATATTTTCTGGACAAGCATCAACCAAAGATTTCAAAATCTATATTACAGATAGGAAAATTACACGATCTGCATTACTCTGCAATAATCTGGACATGCATCTGTAGAGTGGCCACATCACAATGTAGATAGTTTTTTCTTCAAGAAAGTTGTCAATTTCTACACTTTTAAAATACTAAATGTTGTTGTTGTTTCATTTTTGTCTCATTTGAAGTTTAATTACAAACCAAGGATGTCCATGACTTCAAAAACATTAAATTATTTAACTCATATGAACAATATTAAATATTACAGTACAGAGCAAAGGTTAAAGGGATGGAGCAAATGGGCAATTTGTATTAGAAGCAATAAGAGTAGACTAATAGAATAGAAGTTCCAATGGAACTTGAAATTTGGGGATTACACAAAATCAGTCCATATCAGGAGAAACTATTTCGTAAACACAACTATGCAATGCACCTCAAGGGCAAGAAACCATTGGGCTGTGCTAAAGATACAAATGGCCACATTACTACGAAATAATTAGAAAAGAGCCCTTGATACTCTCATTAGCATTAGTGGCTGATATCTCCTGGTCATCAAATCAGAAATGCTTCTGTAAATAAAGTGCAGCTCTGCATGTCAAGGTAACTGTCTCCTAAACAGGATGTATTTAAATAGATAACTTGCATATAGGGCAAGATGCTTGTTTTGCAAGCCAGGGATCAATGCACCGCAATCAACCATGCCAAGATGTAAACAACAAAGTAACAGAAAATCATAAATAAACATGGCTATGAGAAATTAACTCATTAGTCTCAAAACAAACTTCTGACACTAATGAGAACATGAAAACTGGTAGCTTTCAATACAAAAGTAGATACAATCTCTTATTGAGAAAAAAGATATTACAATTTAATCTCTACCTCTCTATGAAATTTGTGCATGCATAACAAATGTCGAAGAACCTCTCCAGATTTTGGCATCTCTAAGCAAATGGAGCAGACTTCATCTGAAATATCATTCTGTAATGCAACAAGACATTCTCAGCTGAAGTTAAAGACAAGTATAGCAAAAATAGTACTTGATAACCAGTTTCCTTTAAAAATGGGGAAATTGAATTCACCTGTACAGTTGATATGGGTAAGCAGTCTATATGCCGTTGTGATGCACCCTTCCAATTAATGTTGTCATCATCAAGTGCCAATAACATCTCATAATCATTCCTGATAAAAACATTTGAAATTTTGACATCTATTAAAATCTGAAAGCCACTTATACACTATAAACCAAGATATTCATGAATGCAAAAAGCATCCACCATGACTCTAATGCATTACAGAAAAAAATCGTGACATATGGTCACTATTCTGTAATACAGAGCATCATCTTCACAGTAATTGCATGATTGCAGGGATCAGCTCTTCAAGTGACTGATGGATAGATCATAAATGAACTTAGAAGTTGAAATGATCAATAAACCTCAACCCGGCTACAAGAAACAGCTTAAGTTATATCTGAAGTTCCAACCATAGTTACTGTTGTGACCATTTCACACATCGCCCCATTGCAAATGGGGACCCCTGCTTTTTGCTTCTTAGGGTTTGTTTTCTAGGTGTTTAGGGTTTTGTCTGTTAGCCTTTGCATTTTGAGTGGTGTCGCCAGGGGGATCACCTGGATAGCAGGTTCTGCTTGAGTTAGGTCAAGTTGATAAGTGATGGAGTCTAGAATGTCTTGATCCTGAAATGAAGTCTGGAAAGTCTTGATCCTGAAATTTCGCTAAGTCTGAAAGTCCTGATCCTGAAATTTGGCTAAGTCTGGAATGTCCTGATCCTGAAATTTGACTAAGTTTGGAAACTAAAAATCCTCCAAAAACTAGATTTTGCAATATAGCTCCTAGAGGTCTGAAACCACTCTCAAACATCTTGAAAGTATATATGGAATATAACTTAAAGTATACACTTATACTTAAATGTTATACTTATATTCCATAAAATATTCCTGACGGAGAGTTCAAAAAGTCAAGTTTCGCTCCTGACCCTTCCTGAGGGTCCAAGGCGAATTTCGCTCCTGACCCTCTCAGGAGGTCCAAAGCGAATCTCGCTCCTGACCCTTATTGAGGGTCCAAGGCGAAAATCAATCTAGGACCCATTCCTTGCCTTATTTGACCAAATTTTGATTTGCAAAGCATTTTGTTTGGACTTTGGAATTGATTGAAAACCTTGAAGAAAATGATGAATTTTGACCAAGATTAGGAATTTTGCTCCCGACCCTTGCTGAGGGTCCAGAGCGAAATTCATTATAAACTTCATTTGCCACCTTGTTTGAGCTTGAAACCTTGTTCTTGGCCTTGAAAACGATCTTACCTTGCCCTGTGAAATGATTTCAAACTTGAAAATTGAGTAGTTTAGCCTGGAATGGAGATTTCGCTCCTGACCCTTCCTGAGGGTCCAGGGCGAAAATTGTATTTGAGTTTATTTTTCACTTTAGGGTTTAGGGTAATTTTGGCTAACTTGTTTTGTGCAGGGTCTCCCAGAAGGAAGATTGGACGTCACTTGATGCAATTGAGGGTTTGAAAGCATGAAAATTGATGAATTTTGGGCAACAAAGGTAAAATCGCTCTTGACCCTTGCTGAAGGTCCAGAGCGAAATTTTGAATGGCTCTCATCTTGCAATGAAAAAAAGTCAAGTTTTGGACATAGATGAAACGAGGACATCTCCCTTTACCCACCTGAGAAAGTATCAATTTGAAAGAATGAAGGATTTTGCTTGAAACCAAAATTTCGCTCCTGACCGTTGCTGAGGGTCTAGAGTGAAAATTTTATGGGGGATATTTTTGCTTAGTTTTGGAATGTCAAAGAAGTTTCAAGGTGAAAAATGAAACATTTTGAGTCTAGATTGCAAAATTTGCTCCTGACCCTTGCTGAGGGTCCAGGGCGAAAAGGCTTAGAAGGAGGCTTTCTTGCTTGGTTTGGTTGAAATGAAGTGTCAAAAACATGATGAAAGATGAGAACCTACCTTGCAAAGGAGTTTCAAGTTGGAAAAATGTAGATTTTTAGTCAAAATTGCAAAAATCGCTCCTGACCCTTGTTGAGGGCCCAGGGCGAAAATTGCAAAATCAACCTATTTCCTTTGAGTTTTGGCTAAGGCAAGGATGCACTAGGGTAAAAATGGCCTTCAAAAACATGATGAATAAATATTTGCTTCTAAAACTTGATGATTCTAAGCCAGGGAAGAAAAATCGCTCCTGACCCTTGCTGAGGGTCCAGGGCGAAAATTTGAAAATCCCCTATTTTGCCTTGCAGGAATGAACCAAGCTTGGATGGAGTGGAAGAAGAAGACCTTTGCCTAGCCTTGAAGGGTGGATTCAAGAAAAGTTGATGAAGAAGTAAGCACAGATTTGCAAAATCGCTCCTGACCCTTGCTGAGGGTCCAGGGCGAAAAAATCCTAAATGCAATTTTCTTCCAAAGTTCAAGTGAAATCAAACCCAAACTCCAGTAAAAGATGCCTAGATGAAGTTTTGGACGTGTAAAAATAAGGTATTCAAGGCCTAATTTGAAAAATCGCTCTTGACCCTTGCTAAGGGTCCAGGGCGAAGTTATTGATATTCTTCATTAATACCTTAGTCAAGCGTTAATACTCCTCAAAATTGCTAACTTCGAGGCATTTGGAAACATTAAATCAAATTCGCATTAAATTAGAGGCATTTTTAAAATTAATTTTTGATCTTGAAATAATCAAAACGAGCATCTTGGAGGCATTTAAAATTAATTTAAAAAAATTAAAAAATACAAGTTGAGTGCTCAAGGCATTATTTTGCCTTTATGGTAAGTCAGCCACCTTTTTAAAGAATTTTTATTTATTTTTTTATCCCTTTTGCCAAGTCGGCCTTGGAGGAAAGAAGGTGAGCGCTCTATATAATAGGGGGGCATTGTTTCAAGTTCAAATCATTCATTCATCCCTTCTAAAAGTGCGAAATTAAGGAGCAATTTGAGGAGCGAAATCCAGAAGATTGAAGGCGAAATTTTGCTAAGTGTGGAGACTAAGGAGGGTGGAATTTATTCTTTTGAAGCTAGAGGAGGCGCAATCCATCCAAGGGAGGACTATAATCTAGGCCTTATCCATCAAAGTCTAGTTTTTTCTTTCATCATTGTCAAGTTTTTTTAAAAGTACTCAAGAGGAGGTATGGCGAAATTATCTTAATATTCTAGACTTGATTTTTGGGCACTTTTTTTTAGAAAAGTCTAAGTGTTGATTAGTTAATTAGGAAATGATAACTCTAGATTTATCATGAAGTTTCCTAATTAATATCTTAAATCTTCTTTTTGAGTCTTATTTTCTACCCTTTAATGCTCAAGGACTAATTTTGAAATGTTGTGTAGGTATCAAGATGGCGACTCCAAAGCCCGAAGGATCTACAAGTCGGCAGGTTCTCATCAAAGAAGATTCGGTCCAGGACAAGGATGATCTCCTCCAGCTCAGTATCATCAAAGAAGATCAAGCAAGGATAAGGGCAACCTCCTCCAGTCTAGCATCGACAAAGACGACCTTCCTCGGTCAAGCATCATCAGGAATAACTTCTTCCAATCCAGCATTCCAAGGCGAGGTACATCAATCATCCTGCACATCAAAGACAAAAGAAGTTAGAGCAAGGGTTCGTTGAAGAAGCAGATAGTTTTAGAAGAGTTAATTAAAGCTAGCTTCTCAGCAACATCAAATTGGCATCAACCAAGTGTCAGATGAGGTGGCATCCCAGTCATCACTTCTCCAGTCGGTGTGGTCCACCTCAGCATGTCCAGATTCAATGTACCTAACTCATGGGAGATGGCACAAACTTCGATGTACCTACCCCAGCTATCCATTGGTCGAACTTTCCAGAGAAGACATGTGTCCAATTAATACAATTATTTCATTGGTCAGAATTGAGTTTGTTGTAACAAACCCTAATTAGGGTTTTCATTGTAGAATCTTAGCCATTGATCTCAAATTGATCTTAGCCATTGAATTGTATTAAGGGCACTATATAAGCCCTGGCTCTTCATTTGTAATAGATAATAGAGAGTAGTTAGAGGAGGAATAGTTAGCTAACAGTGGATAGTTAGTTGATAAAATAGCAGTTAGAGTAGAATAGGAGGACAAGGCAATAAATTTTTGCCATTGATTGTAAACAAACTCCATTTTCATTGAAGTAATGGTGAAGTGTGTCGTTTCTTGCAATATGCATGGTTTCTTGTTGAATCTTCAATTCTAGATGGTAGATGATTAGATCGAATGAAGGAAATTGTTGAATGCACCTGTGTGGAATCCGTTTAATCCATACCACTAGCCTCCTACTGATTGTAAGGACGCCTTGTGTGGTCAACTGGAATGAAATGAGCTTAATCTTAAGTCGTTACACATCCATTGTTCATGCATTATCTTGAATGGTGATCATTGTCAGATGGTGTACGATTTGAACATATTTGAAGCATCCCTTAGAAGATCGCACTGAGTTGGTGTTGAATTGTTCAGCCTGATGGTGAGACCCAGCCAGTAGGAATCCACCTAGTCATTCACCCGTCTTCTCACATTCTAGGTATTAGAGTAGACTTCCTGAACCTTGCATCTTTTGCCATTTGTTTGTCTTCCAGTTAGTAAATAGGACTCGTGATTCCAGCAAATCAGACGTTCAGTCATCAAGTGTAAGTCCCCTTGTGATTCCAGCAAATCACATCATACCACAGAGAGCTTATCCACACGTAGAGATCCTACAGCAAAGAACCTTGAAGTCATCCCGATTGATCCTTTTCGCGACATCTTCAGCATTCGGAGACTTTATTCAAGAGAGGATAAGGTACCTTTAGGTATTTTATTCTGTGTTTGGTCGTGTACAAAATACACATCAACAGTTACACAGACCAGATACCAAAAAATATAGCATGGCACAAACATAGGAGATAGATACATAAGATACCGAAACTATTTATGTTGATTAAAAAATGTAAATTCAAAATTAGACTTGAAATATCTGTCAAGCAACAGCTCAAATAAGGGATTGATGAATTGAAGACTGGTTTTAAATTCTGATAACTGATTGTGGTCACTGCATTGAAGTATAAATTCTGGATCATGCCCAAAAGCCTTGGTCGTTGGCCTGTTAACTCTACAAAAAATGGAATTTTGAACTATTTCTGATATGCTTTCTTCCTTTCTGTGCAATTAGACTCAACAGCAGGCCAAAGGCACCTTAGGCTGAACACTCCTATCATAATCACCCCTAGTTACTACCATTTTTTTAATTTTTAATTTCAATGTACCTTCAATATCATCTTGATCGATGAAGCAACATCTTCCAAATTAGAGGACTAGTTTCATAACCTTACTCAACCATAGCAAGGGCAGTAGTCTACAGCACAAATGTATGATCTTGCTTGAATAAAATAAGCTCACATAACATTACAAAGCCCTAGACCCAAACCTAATCCTTGAGGGTTCATTTTAGATTGCTCTACCTACATCTCTTTTTGGGAAATGGAGGCACCATAATTCACATACCTTGATAGGATGACTTCATTCACATCATTGGGACGAGATCTTCAAGCTCAACCATTAATTAAGCTTATCTTTCTGATTCAATCCACATACAATAGTATAATAGCCAATGCATTCCAATCAAATGTCAGTTCCACATCATCAATGTACCGGTACACAAAACCACACAATGACCAACTTATACATACATTACATAAATACACATAATGATTAACTTGTGTAGAACACATGTACATAATGTGCCTAACTTATGCATACATCACTTATACGTAATGTGACTACTGCATGCATATATCACATATTCAAAATATGTTTAACTCATGTATATATCACATACACATTATACAAATAACTTAAACATTACATGTAATATAGTGACTAGCTCATTCAGACATCACATATACACAATGTGACTAGCTAGCAAAATGGTTGCAACCTAACTACAAGCATCTTCCCCTTTACCTGGTTCGCTAACATGTAATCCCTTAAGTTAATTCCAACCAGAAAGATGAACGATAATGCTTCCCCTATGACATCATGGTTCCCATCCTTTTTATGAGATCAATTCCATCAGAGACAAGCATCCAATACAACTTATTTTTCACCATCAAGGGTACAAGTGTAACAACACACAATCTGAGTAGTCATTAATAAGATTTTCAAGCCCATTAATCATCTCTGTCATCATACAACTAGATAACTTACATAATCAAGATGTCTTTATGGTTTTACCATAAAACCCAAGATTGGTGCCTATACCATCAACTACCTTGACTTATTTATTAATAATCAAAACCTTGAAAACCATACCTCAAGTAGACAACGCACTAGAAGCATGTCCATTCTTTTTGATACATTAATGATAAAATCAACTCTTGAGATGGGTAGCTTGTAGCATCTATCACTTTCATGCTGATAGTGAAAGATAACTAACTTTGTGAAATTGGGTAGCTCCTGGCATCTCACTTACATGCTACTAATGTCAAGTAACCCAATGATACGACTTAATACAATCAATGATGTACTCAACTCTTGAGATTGGTAGCTTCTAGCATCTATCACTTGATGCTACTAGTGAAAGCCAGCTAGCCCTATGAAATTGGATAACTCCTAGCATCTATCACTTACATGCTACTGATGAAAGTCAGCTACCACTATGATACAACTCAATACTTATTTTGGTCAAGTATACTCCCTAACTCCTATCATTTTAGAGCAATGATAAGCTTATCTATAAGTGAGTCATTGGTTTTACAAACCAAATGATCATCTCAAGATGGGTGGAACAAGATATGCTAAGGGAATAATTATTCTCTACCTATGCCTTCATACAGTCCCTTTCTTAACCCTAGTTGTGATGTTGAGAAGTCAGCTCCTATATTGATCTCAATTCAACATTCTAACATTAAAGGGTACAAAAAAATTGATCTAAAACATATGGCCCTAAGGGTTTACACCCCAGTTCAATCAGCCCATTCAAATTACCCAAAAGGGATCCATTAAGCTATGCAAAGGTCCTATAGTTTTTGGGGTCAAAATCCAAGATACCAATGAATATTAAACCCACATGAGTTGGTCTCTATCCAAACACATATACATAATCCGGTACAAACTCATAAAATAATCAAAATCCATTCACTTCATGAAGTAATCAAAGTCCATTCCCTTCATTTAATTGTTATTACAAAACATATTATTTGTTAGACAAAAGGTTAAACCTACCAATCATAAAGCTTAGCACACAATTATCCACCAAAAATATACAAGGGCAAAACATCATACAATATTTAGTAATAACTAATAACTATAACTACCATTAATGCCCTAGTTAGCATTATCTAGTTAGGATGTAATAAGGACTTACATCCTAATTCCTAACTCAATACAGATCCATGTACATAGTTAGAGAAAGTGGACCACCCATACATACTAAGAGTTGTTCACACCATCAAATCACAATGGCTTAATTCAACATCACCATTAAATGCAAGTTATTAGGTTTCTATAACTGATTGGTAGCCAAGTCATGGCAATTTATCATGCTATCATACCCTTATTTCTTGGAAAAATAGACCTTGCTAGGGCTTGAGTCTAACCTATTCCAAAATAGACTTCACTAAGTCTTGATCCCAATCTCTAACTTCCTATACTTGTTACAAATCCAACACCCAAGGCTATCGTGTTTAACACACAAACTCCAATTATTTTACTTCAAATAAGTTTAGAGGCATTCTCAACATTCACATTAAGACAAACCATAATAACAATGACTCTAAAAATTCATGAAAGTTCATAAAAGATTGGAGTAGATTTTGGAAAGCCCAACCCCACAAACCTTTGAGTAGATAGGCTTGATGATAATGAATTATCTTTTATTAGCTCAAACCAACATATTGGGGACATATTAATTGAAAGGATGAGTTCCCCATCATTCGATACCAACTCCATCTACCAGATGAAGCACACTAGAAATAAAGAGATGATCAAGTTTAGGAACCCCAAATCTTGGAGCTATTCCCTAATCCCTCCCCTACTAGATCTTTTACCCAAGGACTGCCTACATACCCACTTCCAAACACGATTGAAGTCCCATGCAATCTAAGTTGTATCACTTACTACTGCATACCCTAATAAGGTTCCTTTTAATGATTTCCATCAATTAATAATGCCTAGTAGTAAGTGGAGACCCAATTAAGTTGACCCTTTAGCAAACACATACTAAGAAACTTCAAAGGATGACAAAATCTCAATTCTAGGCCTATCCACAATTAGGATTTTTGATTCAGCATAGACATGCTAGAACCCCTATGGGCTCATCTTATTAACACTAAGGCTAGGTTGATTACCTACCAGCACGAATTTTTGTTTGATTGCACAATCATATTGTGACCTTTATCATGTAACCCTTATGATTAACAAAACTAGCATCATCACTGGTTCAAGCCTTTGCATAGGCCCATTGGGATAAGTAAGTATTCAAACCGGTTCTTTACAACCCCTTTTAGATTCCCATTAGTTATTAAATGTTGCATTTATTAATGCCAACATATATGATAATTATCTAACATCCCATGTTAATGCTTAAAGTAACAAGGTTGAACAAATATATACATTTAACTCGATTGGCATTAATACCCACTTTATCTCAAAGTCTATCAAATAAAAGTCAAGTTCAGACAATCCATTATCATGTCTGAATCATAGACATAAGCAAAGCCTCAAAGGAACTACATGTGACCTCATACGTCTTACAACATGTTTATATTTGCCTAGTACCCATGTTATGCATAAGATAGCTAAAGAAGACTTCATTTATGAAGTCAATCGAGGATCTCAAAAATAACCTAGGCCACTAATAATTCTCACAATACAACACGATATACTTAAAAAGTGTAGTAGCAAGACCATACATAGTTTCATTACCACGGTACAATTTCATTTCTCTCTATCTCAATCCAAGCATAAATATCCTCACATAGTAATGTTGCATGAATTAAGGGTAATCAAAACCCCATAGAGAGTTATCCTTAAACAACGCTTCCAAGATTAATACTTTGATCATATCAATGACATGACAAAAATAGCTTGTCGATCCTTGTTTATCCCCCTTATCTTTTTGAGTAGATGGATTACAAGACATCAAAATAGTTGCTACCATGCATGTATCAAGGAAAATAGCAAGGTTATCAAGTTTATAACATCATGGTCTTGATATGGTATATGAATATACAAGTTCTCTCTATTAGTCTACCAATATTCAGATATTTAACACTCAAAACTTGATTTAGGGTTCTCAAAGGATACATAGTCATTTTCTCACTTTCAACATTCACATAATCATAAAAGTTTACCTATAACAAGCTTAATCCATAATTCTGATTGACCTCCTGTTGACGTGTATTTTGTACACAATCAAACACAGAATAAAATACCCAAGGGTACCTTATCCTCTCTTGAATAAAGCCTCCGAATGCTGAAGATGTCGTGAAAAGGTTCAATCGGGATGACTTCAAGGTTCTTGTATGTAGGGTCTCTACGTGTGGATAAGCTCTCTGTGGTATGATGTGATTTGCTGGAATCACAAGGGGACTTACATTTGATGATTGAACGTCTGATCTGCTTTGAATATTGCTGGAACACAAGCTCTTACTAGCTTTGATTTGAAAAAAAGGAAAAAAGATGAGGGCGAGGAAAGGATCTAATCCTAACACTAAGAATGTAGGAGCAATGATTGATCTTTGATGAAATTCTAACTAAGTCTTGTTTTGACATCCCAGGACCATCTCCACAAGGTTAGTGCGATCTTCGAAGGAAAGCTTTATGATGTTCAAATCATCACTGCAAGCATAGACACCATCAGGTTGATGCATATCAATGAAGAAGCGACAATTGAAGTTAAGCTTAAGCTGAATGATTCCAGTTGACTACGCAAGGCAAGTCTGCAATCAACAAACTGCTAGTAGTATGGATATACGAATTCCACCATCAATCAAGCACATTTCTTCCATTCATCTAATAACATGAAATCTAATATGAGAAGTATAAAGACCATGCAAATTGTTGAATCAACCCATAAATTTCACCATTTCTTCAATGAAGTTTTACAAGTCTTTTACAACAACATCTTGGCAACAATCTTTGCCTTCTCTCTCTACTCTACTCTAATTGCTATTCTATCAACTAGCTAATCACCTTCTAACTACTCTCTATCTGTCTTCTAACTACTTCCAACTATTCTCTATTATCTTTACAAAATGAAATGCCAGGGCTTATATAGTGCCCTCAATAAAATTCGATGGCTTAGATCAATTCGAGATCAATGGCCAAGATTCAACAATGAAAACCCTAATTAGGGTTTGTTACAACCATTACATAACATTTAATGCTCGACCAATGAAATAATTGTGTTGCTTGGACACATGTCCTCTCTGGAAAAATCGACCAATGGATAGCCGGGGTAGGTACATCGAAGTTTGTACCACCTTCCATGAGTTAGGTACATTGAATTTGGACATTGTTGAGGTGGACCAATCCGACTGGAGGAGTGATGACTAGGATGCCAACTCGTCTGACACTTGTAGCTTGGTAGATATTCAATTTGATGTTGTTGAGAAGCTAGCTTTAATTAACTCATCTGGAACTATATGCTTCTTCAACGAACCCTTTGCTCTGACTTCTTGTGTTCTTGGTTTGCAGGATGATGATGTACCTCGCCTTGGAATTCTGGATTGGAAGAGGTCGCCCTTATCTTGATGATGCTGTATCGAAGAAGGTTGTCCTTGTCGATGCTAGACTGGAGGAGGTCGCCCTTGTCCTTGCTTGATCGTCCTTGGAGGAGATCGTCCTGATCAGAACCTGCCGACTTGTAGATCCTCCGGGCTTTGGAGTTGCCATCTTGATACCTACACAACATTTCACAATTAATAATATATCTTGAAGTGTAGAAATTAGGATTCAAAAGGAAGATTTAAGATTTTAATTAGGAAACTTCATGATAAATCTTGAGTTATCATTTCCTAATTAACTATGCAATTTCAAAAAAAACTTGAAGTTCAAAATTCAAAATTTCAACATTGGGACAAGGATGATCACGCCATACCTCCACTTGAGAATTAATTCTAAGAAATGATGTAAAAATAGATGAATTTGCTAGGCGAAAGATAGATCAAAGCTCTCCCTTGGATAAAATGCACCTCCTTTAGCTTGGAAAAGAACTCCACCTTCCTCTTCAAAAATCTGGAAATTCGCCTTCAAATGTCTTCAAAAAATTTGGAAATTATCCTCCAAACTAGCAAGAAATACGCCTCTCCAATAGCCTTCAAGATGAATTTCGCCTTCCTTAGTCTCCACACTTGGTAGAAATTCGCTCCACACAAGCTAGATTTCGCACCTCCTTCCTTGCTTCTCCAAATCGCACTTGAAACAATGAGTGAATGATTTTAATAATGAAAAACACACCCCAAATATATAGAGCGCTCACCATTTCACCTCCCCATAGGCCGACTTGATGAAAATAGGCCAAAAAATAAATAAAACTAAAAAGGAAGAGGCCGACTTAAATAAAAATGATACCTCAAGCGCTCCCTTTTTTAATAATAATTAATTTCAAATGCCTCAATTGATTAAAAAAAAAACGATTTTCCTAGGCTTAAAATTAATTATTAAATATCAACGCACCCTTATTAAATGCCAATTTAATTAAAATATTTCAAGGTTTTAGCGAATTCGGCATTTGATGCAAGTTGTTCAAGGTACGTGCTCAAGCATGGGAAAATAGTAGACATGAAAAACATCGCTCTGGTCCCTTGGAGAGGGACAGGAGCGCCCATAGATTTTAGACCTTGCATTTCTAGTTTTTTACGTTCAAAAACCCATCCTTGACGTTCAAAATGGCACTCTTGCTTGGAATTTAGAGTTTAATTCGTGTGACCTTTGGAAGGAGCTTGCTTTAAAACATTTTCGCCCTGGTCCCTTGGTGAGGGACAGGAGCGATTCGCCTTGGACCTCCTGGGAGGGTCAGGAGCGAAATTCGCTCTGGACCCTTAGTGAAGGACAGGAGTGAAATTTGATTTTTTGAACTCTCTATCAGGATAATTTTTATGGAATATAACATTTAAGTATAAGAGTTTCTTATACTTTAAGTTATATTCCATATATACTTTCAGGATGTTTGAGAGTGGTTTCAGTCCTCCAGGAGTTATATTGCAAAATCTAGTTTTTTGAGGTTTTTCAGTTTCCAGACTTAGTCAAATTTCAGGACCAGGACTTTCAGACTTAGCCAAATTTTCAGGATTAGGACTTCACTCCAGCAGGACCTGCTATCCTATTGATCTCCCCGACAGCACTCAAAAATGCAAAAGCCAACTGACAAAACCCTAAAAGACCTAAAAAAACAAACCCTAAGAAGCAAAAAAAAAACATGGGTCCCCATTTGCAATGGGGCGATGTGTGAAAACGTCACAACACCTCCATAATATACTATGTACATTATAATACATTCATCTCTCCAAAAAATCTTTAATCATCAAGATCAATAATGGCATATCATGTCTATTGAGCAAAAAAAAAATGGCATATCATGTCTTGCCATTTTATAATGACCCTGTGGCATCCTAAGAAATCTGCATTCATGATTCCAACGGAAGCCTTTCAAATGATTCCATTTATATCTCAATAACTCGCAACGTTTCACAATTTGATCTTTTTTTTTTTGCTTATATGCACATTGGGCAAATCCAAAACCAAAACAATCACAGCCATTACAAAGGGCTATGGTGAAAATCTCAAACATAAATAAAACAGGACACACAATAATTTATCTTAACATTATCAAACCACCAAATTGCTTTAAGATAAACCATTTTCTTTATCTGAAATCAGAAGACCTAACCAAATGAAGATCCCAAAGAAGGTAGAAATGACTTATGCATAAAAGTGCCTAATCCCAAATGATGATACTTTGTAAAAACTTTGTGCCCTTGCTTCTTGTACGTACCATCCCTGCCTTTGTATGAATGCATGTAGCTTTTCATAGTTGCCCAAATGTTACTCAAACCTTGAACATTGCAAAGATCATGGCATCTCCTTTAGATAATAGGGCAAGATACCTTATATTGGATTCTACCAAATCTACCCATCATCTACACTCATGCCTGCCACCATCACTCATCTCTAACAAGTCCTTTAACTCACCCCAATATTACTCTCATGTGTCAAGTAGTGCAAATATGTTCCCTCTCATCTTGTGATGCTCCATGATGATGAGAGGAAGGAAGGCAACCACTCTGTTCCATTTTCTCACCAAGGATTGATTTCTTGAGGATCATCTAGACTAATTCAAGAGACTCTATCCCAGATCACAACATAGATGTTCTATGCCCAATTTTAAGACTAACCATTGTGCCAACTGCAAAAGAACAGCAACTAAGTAATAAAAAATTGACACCCTCTTCACAAGAATGTTGTTCTCCACCAAACCCAACTTAGCTCTTAATCTCATCTGAGGATGAAGAACTACTGTTTGCCATTTGAAATTTGTGTATGGCAAAATGATAACAAATATCTATATGCTTGGAGCAATCATGAAATACTGGATTTTCAAAAAGCTTGATGCAAGTCTAATTATCACAGTATACTAAAGTTGGCTCCAATATTTGATCAGCAATTTATGCTATCAACTTGCAAATTCAGATAACCTCACAACTAGTAGAAGCTGCTACGTACTCTCTGCCTCAGCTGAACTTAAATGCTACTACTACTTGTTTCCCACTAAACTAGGATATCATATTCGAGGCCATGCTGAAACAAAACTCTGAAATGCTCTTCCTAGCAATAAAATCACCTATCTAGTCTAAATCCACAAAAAGCCTGCAACATAAACTCTGTCTCCATCATACTCCAATCAATGATGAAGTATGCCCTTCAATTATTGGAAAACGTTTTTTGCAGCAGACTAATGAACTTCCCTTGGTTCAACCATAAACTAACTCAATGTATTCACTACAACTTTCAGGTCTAGCATATGCGAAATATACAAGAACTTAGAAAACCTATCAACTGCTTGTAAACAAAATGCTCACCAAATTTAAATCTAAATATAAAGTCACTTTACGACCATCAACAAAGATATTTGTTGAAAGTTGTATCCTATCCTTCTCGTCTTTGTTGACCCTTGTTCTTTGGGGATTTTGTCCCCCCCACATGGCTATTGTATTGATTTCTTAACTACTTTCTGGTGTTGCTGAACTTCATTTTGTTTTTAGTACTTTTTTTCCTTTTATTTTGCCTTTCTAGGATGTTCTTTTCCTAGAGCTTTCAACTGTAAACTAGTGTTTTCTTGAGTCCCACTGATACTTCTGGTCACTAATGGACATTTATGTATCTAATTGTTGATTTTTAACACTTTCAGATTAACTAAAACTCAGAAAATCAGAATTTGTTTACTGATTAGATTAATTAGATTAGAGATTTATAGTTTTCAGATTTAAGCATAGTAAAGAAAGAGAATGAAATAAAGACAAGACACAGTTACCCTGGGAAAACCTCCTAGGAGGAAAAACCCAGCCAGAAAAGATCCTCAGATCTGATTATGGTTTAGATTCATATGATGATTACACACTTATCTGGAGTACAGATGTTGCTGTCACAAGAATGATGGCATAGCAGTCTACAAGATTAGCTCACTGACAGAGATCATGATTTGCAGTCCTTCCAAACTGATTTGCTGTTTATGAACAAGGGTTCGCAGCACCTTCAACTGGTTCGCAATTCTTCTATGAGGTTTGCTGAGCCTTCAATGGAGTGCGCTATCTCCTAATGATGATCTGCTGCCTTCTATGTGTATTTCGCTGAACATGAAGATGATAGAAGCAATCGCTACCTCAATGTATATATTTCGCATGCCTTTGAAACTGAATAATTGAATTGTTATGAGAGGTATGTGCTTATTTATATGAGGAGCAATACCTCTAACAGGTCAGCTTGCCTTTTAGATTGAACCTTTTAATTTAATTAATTTATTTAATCCGAAATGGATAGGGTTGGCCCTATCAAGATGACGTGTTGGGTTTGAGTGTAGCGTGGAGACCTTTTAGGAGAAGCCGAGAGGTATAGGGCCTAGCCCTACACGTTGGAGAAGGGGCTGGCCCCCTTAGGCGGATTCCAATGTTACCCAAGGCAATTGGAATCCGCCATCCCTAATTACAAACAACACTAATAACATTAACCTGCAAAACAAATCAGCTAAAAGTATCAAAACCAACAAATAAGATGAAATCAGAACTCTTTTACTTGCTGTCTGAATATTCTTCTTATTCTTAACATTTATATGTTAATGAAGTGAGCACCCATGGTCATTAAATAGACCTACTACTATCTTGGGAGCACAAAAACAAAGCTAAAGTACTGGTTGAAGTTGGAATTTTATCACATTTCCTGTCCCTTAGAATCTCTCTAAAAATAGGTGTCATGTCCCCTATCCAACAGCAGAACCATCATATGAAATTGTCTTGTGGATGTAAGACTTCACAATTTCAGAATCATGCATCCTGCCCTAATCGCATCATATAACATACTGTATCACCTATATTATTAAGACCATTCCCAAATCGATTGACGGATAGAGAATAAGTGATGTCCCCATTAGAAATAATAACATTAAGAGATCGATAGAGATCAGCAACAACTTATATCAACAAATATAACCCAGCATCTTTCATCAATGATTAGTCCAATTGATATTGTGTATAAGTTGATAACGATTATAAACTAATTAATGTCTTATAAAATGGCACGATTATGACTAAATAATGATTATATCTAACTGATGTGAAAACAAAGAATTATATTAAGTAACAACGAGCGACAAGGGATATCTAATCAATAAGTAAAGAAGATATGCCAATCGATGTTATGCTCTCAGCTCTTATGAAGGGACTCGATAGTGATTAGTTATCAGCAGGCATCGACTAGTAAGAAGGCTAATCATAAGCCAACCGATCGCATATGAAAGAAGGTGATTAATATAAAAGAATTGGAATATAGCAATTAGTTATTAAGAGGTGCATTTATCACTAAGGAAAAAGGAGATATCAATAAGACGTGTTTTGACATAGTGTCTTATCATTCCAAAAGTAAGATATAAGAAAGAATTCAAAACGATTTCCATCGGGAAAAAAACTAGGAAAGAGAGGATTGGGCAATGACCGGATAGATGGGAAATAATTATACAGTCTGTGCTCATAAGAGGACAGGCAATAACATTTTGTTCTGGGGGTCTGCATAGGGGATGTGCTTGATACATATGCCTAATATATGAAACCCGATACAATGTCTGTATGCAGAATTTAAGAGTAACATTATTGTAGACTGCAATACGTATGTTTAATATATGATATTTAATAATGTTTTTTTTTAATGCAGAGTTTAATAGTAATATTAATATAGACTCTTTGATTTCATATAAAGTGGCAGACCAAGTCAGATCTGTCTGCCCTTACAGCCACTAGTATAATTGATGCTTTGTTAGGCAGTGGTTGTATTATTATTTATATAATAAATAATTAATAAATAGGCAACTAATAAAGATATAAATGATTTATAGTATAATTTATAATTCATTTATTTGCATGTTCAAATTAGAATAAGGATTATATATATACAAATACATATACAGATATAGTTATATATGTATACTTAATGTCTAAATCAGACAAATAAAAATATTAGATTTGGTTCATGTTAAGATGGAATTGCTTCCTAATCAATCTAGTTTAAGTTATAAGTATATAGAAATTGATTAATTATGGTTAAAATAGCTCAAATCCTAGTAGGGAACATTACAATAGGACCAAAAAATACAACTCTAGCTCATACAAAAAAAGAAGAAGTACTTACAAAAGATATAAAACAAACTAAAAATATCAAAGAGAAAGCTAACACTATATAAAAGTAAACATCTACAGCAGTTTAATTCACTAAACATATGATGTTTCTGCACTCAAAGTCGCTATATAAAAGTATCCATCAATAGCAGTTTAATTCAATGAAAATAAGATGTTTCTGCCTGCAACTTTGAGTCTAACTATTGTTGCACCTGCTAGAAAAGAACAGCAGCTAAGCTATCAAAAATTAGAAAGTGCAAAGCTTTAGATGGTTCAACATTCTTTTCTGATTTACCCGTATTATTTTATATTAACTGGAAAATTTTAGTAAAAGTTATAAGGAAAAACCAATTTTTTAAAATTGTCTTCACTTAAAAATACATCCCATAAACAGAACTATGGTAAATTGGAGAACTTACTCATTGAAGTTGCGTTGAAGTCCAGCAAGGAACCGATGAGTCGCATTGCTTTCAACAGCATGTTCCATTGCTTCCAACACATCTACTCTCTGAAAAATAGGTCACCAAAAATTAAAAAGAGCATTCATTTCAATATTCCCATGTGACAGGAATTGGAATCTGCTGCCACGAACTGGTCTCCCTGATGCTTGGTGCCATCTTCCTGAAAATTCATCTCTCCTTCTGTGTAGTGGAACAGTTGAATGACCAGGTAAAAAGGGAGGTAGTGATGGATGAATTGTCAAAGAATGGCTTGGTTCTCTCATTCCCCTAGTTCCAAAACTTGGCTGCCAGGTTTCCATAATTTTGTATATCAAATTTTGTTTTCATTGTCAAAAATATGCATTCCACGACTAAAACAACTTAGCCAAAAACTTTGTACAGCTAAATTTATTATACATCACCAAAGAAACTGAAACCGATACTGCAATCAGAGACATTAAAAGCAACAAACAAAACTAACACAAGCTTCATGAATGCAAATGTTACCAACACAGCATCAAATTCTTGATGAGGCAGCACAAGTTGAGAATAAAGTTACCCAAACAAATGCTAGACAATTATGAGAACTGTTCTTTAGTGTAAATATCTTCTGGTTATGTTTTGGTGATCCGAATTTGATTGGATAAATATTCAGTTTCAATTGGGCTATATACAAAATGTTAAACACAGGTTTGTTGCAGAGGGAAAAACTGCATAAAAGAGACTACAAATTATAGGACTACTCATCAATGACAGCCTCTACAAAAAAAAAACAGCATTCATTTTGGGTCCATATATGAAAATTACAGCCTCAACAAAATTACAGCCTCAACAAGCTGTAGGACATTTCATCAATGGCAATTACAAATGGGGCCAAAATAATTTTACCATTTCAGTTGGGGCCAAAAATGGCACAATGTAACAAGGCATGGCAGACGGTTTTAATTGGGGTTGAATTTGTTCCATGTATGACAAAATAGTGTAGCTGAAGCTTTTCCAAGTGAATTGGTTATTTTTCTGTCTCGCTGTATGGGAAATATTTTAGTGTCAACTCCTATACTCATCCTCAGGCGTAAGTACAGACGTTGAGGTATCTGCCAAGGTGGCTGGACTCATTGAGATACTCAATCCCAGCCCAGAGTTTGTGGCAATTAAAGGTTGTAATCCATCACCATGTTTTTAGAAATATTATATGTTTTCGTTTTTCTGCGTGCAAATGAGTGTCTAATATTTAGGCGTTCTTAGGCCTTTAATAAGGGAACAAGCTTGTCAATTTATAATTAAATATATTAATTAAAATTAATATATGTATTAAAAATTTAATATATACGTTATAAATTAATTAAAAATAAGTATAGTTATAAACTTATAATATATATTTTATAATGTTATGATGTATATAAATATACAAGTTTTTAATTTGTAATTTTTAATTTTTAATTTATAATAATATCATATAATTGTTAATATATAGCTTAATAAATAATATATTGATAAAGTATATAATAATTAAATTTTAAAATTCTTTTATAATATCAATTATTAATAATATATTGAATGTAAATAAAATTATAGATATAAATGAAAACTAGTATTTACTTGGCGTCATAGTTTTTTATAACCACCTATTTAATTATGAAAATTTTGATTCCCCTCATAATTTTATTACAAATATGTAAATAAATAAAACTATAGTTTTCGATCTAAATATAATAAAATTATAACTCTAATTACAACTTCAGACGTCTTATCCCATTTTCGTCAGTTCAATTCGCGTCAAAAAAACATGCCCTCGCGCGTCGGAAATGAAGGCGGCATCGTTAATGAAGGTCAGGAGAAAAAATTAAAGTTTAGGGTTCGACGGAAATGGCTGGGTGTTGACATACGGCAATTTTTTGGCCGAGTTCAAGCATTTTTCTGCTATTTTTAGGGTAAAAATCGCAGCGAGATTAACCTAAAACTCGTCCGCGAGTTTACTCGCGAGTGACTCGTAGGCATTTCTGGCTCGCGAGTACTCGCGAGTTTCGCGATACTTTGAATAATTCACTATATTACAGGCATGATAGGCTTCGTGGGAGGAACAAGAATGCGTTTGAGTTACGTAATACATCTAGAGTGCCTCCACAAAGGGAAACACAATTGTATTATTGATTGTTAGTGGATCATTTACATGAATTTTAAATTTCAAATTAGATTTTTCCAGGGTAAATCATATGTTATGTTGTTTTCATGTGATGTTGCTTCTATAACTTGCTTATGCTGTTTGCTTGCAAGTTTACTAGCATCTCAGAATTAAACTACACAATAATTGGCTTCATAGAATCAATAATAAACTATGAAGTTTTCTTATAGTGCATGGTGTCAGTCACCTTCAAGACCACAAAATCTTAAAGGCAAGCTACCGAAACATTAATCAA
The DNA here is from genome assembly GCF_030272615.1 of Cryptomeria japonica. Lineage (NCBI taxonomy): Eukaryota > Viridiplantae > Streptophyta > Pinopsida > Cupressales > Cupressaceae > Cryptomeria > Cryptomeria japonica. The sequence goes on along the minus strand of NC_081415.1, from coordinate 66,741,906 downwards.
CGGCCTGACATATATCTAATCATCCATCACTCACTATAGTAAAGTCACATTCTCTATACCTACATCAAGAATGGTTTCCTCTATTATTTTAATAATTAATTCTAAAGTTTTCTATTAGATTGTGGAAATAAAGTCTACTAGGGTTTGTTGATTTCTTGGCTTCTTGCTATGTCTCTTTGAATTTTAGTATTGCTTTCTTGATCTCAAGTTCCTACTTCAATGGCTGCTGGTAGGGGGCAAACTTTCCACCCTCTCACTACTCATTAAAGGATGCAATTGTTGGATCTAGATCTTTGATTTGAGAAAAAGAAATTGATTTGGTGATAGTGATTGTGGGAAAAAAAAACGATGGATCTACCTAGCAAAGGATCAAATTCTTGCATGCCAACTCTTGAGGAATCTCAAGAGTTTTTCCAAATGTTGAGGGATTCAAGAAAAATGCCTATACCTTTCAAGGTAAGAGTCTGATCCATCAATTCGAAGGCTTTCAGCTTTCTTTGGAAGAGTTGTTTACATGCACTGGAAGAATTGGAAGGTTGAAGGAGATTATGAGCTTTGACCCTATGCTAAGGGATTTTTTATAGCTATTTTTACTAAAGCATCTAACAGAGATGGAGGTTTTCATGGAGGTCCTTATTTCTTTCAAAATGCAAACCTTTTCATGAAGCACTAACATGTGGGATTTAACTCTTCAAAGGTAAGTCCTACTACGGTACGTCAGCACCTCTATGGATGTGCATGTACACCCTTCTCCAAGAATTCTGATCTCCCTAAATCTTTGAATAAATTAAGTAAGCTATGAAAATGCGACAGGAGGTTGCCATGTAAATGTAATTAACAGAAAAGTGAGAAAGCTACTAACCACCAACCTACTAACATGTGTTGATATGTGCATGATTCATCCTTCATGTGATTTCTTTGCTTAGTTTATGTTTTCCATTCATGAATGCATGGTTAATGATATTATTTAAGATGATAAGTTATCTTTACTCTTTTACACATTAACCCCAGTTTGTATTAATCATAGACATTTGAAGTTCTTCATTTTTAGTTATCTTACCTTAATCATGCCAACTATAAGTTGCAATAATATTTTGATACGGTATTTCTCTTTCGTATTAACCTATAGTCCTTACTTTACTCAACTACATTCCTCATATATGAAAGTTAGTACATAAGTTTGTTGAGATATTGTTAGGCATATTAACTTTAATTCATCATAGTAGTAATTCGTGGTTTCATAAATGTTAATCTTTAGTTGTCATAATTACCTATTTTTGTCATAACATTCCTCCATACTCGTTATTATATAGGTAAATTTGGCACTCATGTTAATGGTCCTTTGTTATTCATTCGAATAAGAGTATGCAGACTTTAATAGTACTTAATAAACGCTTGTTAGAATTTGATTTGATAGTAAGTCTCAAGGTTAGGACTAGCTGGTCCTTACAGAAAAAGAAAACAAATGTAAAAATAAAACAATGCTGCTGATATATGCAGACTGCTTAAAGAGAACAGCAGCCAAGCAATACATTAGTAAAACTAACAAAAAGCACATTTGAAGATATAACATATATAAACAAAAAATGAGTTCCAGATAAATGATAATGCAATTCGCTTACATGTAAGCCAGTAGAAACAGGAGCGGAATCAGAATCAGAGGCAGCTACATGCTCCCTTAACTCCCTTTGTACCATCAAATCTGAAATATGATCGTCTTGCTGCATGCACATATTTAACCTTAAGTAAAATGAGTGACACTTTTTTCATCAAAGGTCTACCAATGCATGCTTCAACTCTCTAACTAAAAGCATCTTTAGTTTCATCATCTCACACTAACATTTACTCATAAAATTATATTCATATTCATGATGCATTACTTCAATTCAGATTCATATTCATAAGATGCGTTATAAATATATGTATAAACAATGACTTACCTGTACGCCTCCTTCGCATACTTCTCGTGCAAATTCCTCCTGGAGCTGCCTGGCCAAGAGTTCATCTTGTTCTATTTGCCTGGCCCTAGCACTTGCTTCCTTATTACTTTCTTCTAGGTTTACAGCTCCATTGATAGGGTATTCTAAGCTATCAACATCAATAGGGGTATGATCATGAACCTTGACACCACAGCTGGAATCCTGAACAACATTACTAGTTCTAGTAGTAGAAGAATGATTTCTTCGTGATGGTCTACGTGACCCAAGGAATATAACTTCTGGTGAACCTGCTTCAAAAGTGTTCCCTTGATCCCCAACCGAAGATAAAGACGGTAAGCCACCTCTGGTTTTGTCAAGCCTTGCCAGCTGCCTTTCATTTTGATGCACTCTTGAGCAACCCTGAGGCTTACAAGTAAACTTTATGTTTCCTTCTGATGCATCATCCCTTGAGCTATTTATGTAAAGATCATTTCTACAAGCTTCGATCTTGCCCTTTGTAGCTAAACCAGAAGAACTACAAGGACTACTGCTGTCTCTACATACAGAGAATCTGTTAACTTCTCCAGAACTTAAAGAGTTAACCCTCGTTCTCTTCCTGCTAAAAGGCAACAGAGAAAAAAGTTAATGGCAATATTACAGTCCTAAAATTAGAATGTTATCTTAATGCCTAAACATCATGCTAAAGTCTTTTAAGAGTTAAATACGGAACTGCATGAGGAGAACCAGAATACAGATATCAAGCATTGATGTGAATCATAAAAAGAAAAGACTGCAAAGACAAAGCACACAGCTGAATTACAGTAGAAACACTTAAAACGAAAAATAAGCACCACTGTAGTTATTAAAAAAACTTAATGCCTCTAGAAATCAAGTCATGTTCATTACAGATGAAAACACTACATGGTCAAGCACCATATGAATGATAAATGAAAACAACTATTGAGCTCAATGGCATTAAGAATACACTTGTTTGCATTAAAGCCTCACTTTGTTTTAAGTACATACAATACCGATATGTAGCCAAACTTTTATTAATAAATCAGATTTGAAAATCACTGTACGGTGGAAAAGCACTGTAAGGAAGTCCAAAAATCTCTATCAAACATAAAATAATAAAAACTCAAAAAGTTATATTCTCGATCCCAGGGCAGATAAGTATATACAATGCTTGTAATAAACAAGAAATGACCCAGCAGGACAACAATGATTAAACAAGATTTTCAGATAGACTGTGTACAAAATCTAAAGCAACACAATTATTGATAGATGTGTTTGATCGAAGATTAATCTAACATGGAGGATCACTAGCACAGAGGAAAAATTGAACCACCCTTCAACAAAACTTAACATATTATATATAAAATACATCTGATTTTAATTGTAAAAGGTCAAACCACATTAAGGCCAAAATTTATCAATTACCTCCTTTGTGGCAATTGCACAAAATTATTCTCATCTCCTTCATCATTCATAACAGGCCCCTCTACACTGGCCTCTCGTAGTCTTTTCACACTCTTGTTTGACATGGCTTCATCTGCAGCAATCCTATTTGGAGATATGCCACCATTGCATACCAACATTTTTCTTTGATTCTGCATAGATGTATGAATTGCATGGCCAGAAATAGTGTTTTTGTCATTCCCTTTAAGTTGAACTCTATAACTAAAAACATCTATGACTTGAAATTTCATGATATCATTTCATGCTTCTTAAAAAAAAATTAAAATATAAGAGATAAGAGATTACTCATAAAATTTTATTCATATTCATGATGCATGCACCTCAATTTAAATTCATATAGAAGAATAAGATTAAATAAAGATCAACTACACTGGTAAATCGTTAAAAAAATATATATATATCTATGAAGTATGAACAATGACTTACCTGTGGGCCTCCTTTGACTCCTGGTGCAAATTCCTTCTGGACCTGCTTGGCCAAGAGTTCATCTTGTTCTATTTGTCTGGCCCTTGCACTTGCTTCCCTTGAACTATTGTGAAAAACATCATTTGTATAAACTTGGCTCTTGCCCTGTGTAGCCAAACCTGAAGAACCATAAGGCCAATGACTAGAACAGTCTCTACATACTGAGAATCTTTTAACTTCTCGAGAACCTGAAGAACCACAAGACCAATGACTAGAACAGTCTCTACACACAGAGAATCTATTAACTTCTCGAGAACCTGAAGAACCACAAGGCCAATGACTAGAACAGTCTCTACATACAGAGAATCTATTAACTTCTCGAGAACCTGAAGAACCACAAGGCCAATGACTAGAACAGTCTCTACATACAGAGAATCTGTTAACTTCTCCAGAACTTGAAGAACCACAAGGCCAATGACTAGAACATTCTCTACATACAGAGAATCTGTTAACTTCTCCAGAACATAAAGAATTAACTCGCATTCTCTTCCTGCATAGAGACAACCGAGAAGAAAGTAAATGGCAATATTACAGTCCTAATAAATTTAGAATGGTATCTTAATGCCAAAACATCATGACAAACAAAATTCCTAAAAATAATAACTAAGTCTTTTAAGAGTTAAATACTGAACTGCATAATTAGAATACAGATATCGAGCATTGATGTGTATCATAAAATCAAAACACTACAACGATGTGGCACCCAGGTAAATTACAGCAGAAACACTTAAAATGAAAAGCAAGCACCACTATAATTATAAAATGAAAAACATATCTCCAGAAAGCAAGTCATGTTCACTAAAGATGAAAACACTATAAGGTCAAGCACCATATGAATGATAAATGAGAACAAATTTTGTTTGCTTAAAAGACTTAATTTTAAGTACATACAATGCTTGTAATAAAAAAGAAATGACCCCGCAGGGCAACAATGATTGATACAAAATTTCCAGATAGACTGTTTACAGACTCTAAAGGAACAAATATTGATAGATGTGTTTTACCAAAGATTAATCGAACATTGAGAATCACTACAACAGAGGAAAAAATGAACTACCCCTCAAATTTCAACAAAATTCAACATATTATATAAAAAGTACATCTGATTTTAATTGGAAGAGATCAATCCACATTCAAGCCAAAATTTATTAGTTACCTCCTTGGTAGCAATTGGACACACTTATTCTTGTCTATTTCAACCATACCGCCAGATGCAATTGCATTGCCTTTCTTCCTATCCTCTTGTTGACCAACGAAAGGTAAAGAAATGTTATTAGGCTCCGAATCAAGACCACAAGATTCACAACTAATGAAACTATTTGCATCTGCAGATTCATCATTCATAATACGCCCCTCTACACTGGCCTCCCGTAGTCTTTTCACACTCTTGCTTGACATGGCTTCATCTGTAGCAATTCCATTTGGGCATATGCCACCATTGCATACCAACATTTTTCTTCGATTCTGCATAGGTGTAGAAATTGAATGACCAGAAAGTGTATTATTCTCATTCATTTTAACTTCCTCTAGAGCAGTTTGAAATAATTCATCAATATTAAGAGTCCGATTGTTTTTGTCCTCTTTCAACACATTACTACAAGTTTCCATACATGACTCTTTCGCTAATCCTTCTGACTGATGACATAAATATCGATGAGGATGAAACCCCGAAGAGGAAAATGTGCGTTGCCGGTGCCCATGGTCTTTCTTTTGTGTAGAACCATCCTTCCTCGAGCTATATTGTAATCTACATGATGTTGCTACAGAACCAGGGGACAAATAAGAACCTAAAGTGGCCTTTTCTCCTACAGTTTGGTCTTGCTCTCTGCTGCTTAAGTTTTCATCCTCTCCACTTCTCTTCCGAAAAGAAACAGAATGCTGTCGCCTTGCCCCAAAATCCCTTCTTAAACGACCAAAATCCTGTGTAGATGCACGATCTGGAGAGTTATCTGGAACCTCCAGCAACTCATATCCCATCCTATCTGACATCTTTTGCATGTGCTGCTGGAAAATATTATTAAAATTTTAAAAACCTTTTCAGTAATTCTTCTGTGAATTTATGATCCTGCACATATGCCCTGATCAAATTCTTTGACTGAACTCCCTATAACAGAAACCCTGTTAACACAAACAAGGATAACCATAGTAAGTCCTACTGCCAATGGTAAAAACATTATTTGTACTTGCAGAGAAAAGTTAAACTAGACAGTAATAATTGATAGGAAACTTAAGACATAAAGTGATACAAAATACACACACATATCATATATTTTCAAGATTATAAAGAGTTAATAGGTAATCCATAACATCTAAAAATGTAAAACTCCCAAAATAACATCGGTGAGATGACAAAGACAGAATCAACTCATAAACAGACATATATATGCTAAAATATCTTTATAAATCCAAACTAAATACATCTAATGATGGCACCTATGATAGAAATTCTTGAGATACAAAGTAAATCCATGATAAGATAAGTATGAAGGGATAAACATCTAAGAAACAACTAATGGAAAAAAAATGTTGGGAACTATAGTTGAGAGACATCCTAATAGCGGACAAGAAGATGTGTGTGATGAATCAAAGTGTTGAAAGTTGGCAAGTATTGGTGAGCATCCGGCAGGCCCCAAGGCAAGGTGTTAGCTGTGAATCTCTAGCCTCAGTTTTGCGGGGCAGCACAGCCCACTAATCTGATCGGACTTACAAGAATCTCAGAATTAAAATAAAATAAAAAATTCATACAGAAAAACTAAAAGTTTTGAAAACTCTAATTTCACTTACCCATCACACCCACTCAGTCAACACCTGATTTTTCTGATTTTTGTACAAATTTACTTTTTATGTTTTTTAATTGCCAAATTTATGCCAAAATTTGGAAAAGAAATTCACCAAATCCAAGTCGGACAAAAATCAGTTTGCCAAGTACCAATGGAGTTTGAACCTCATTACAATGGTATGAATGTGTGTTACCTCCAGAAGAACTTTACAACAATACCTATGGTCCAAAAGGATGATTAAAAAGAATGAGAGAAACTCTTATAGAACGCAGTTTAAAACAAAATATAATTACCAACAATGAAATATGGAGTTCCCAAAAATTGACACAATGACTTGCATGAGAATTTGTCGAACAAATAATTAAAAAGTGCACCATAGGAAACTTGTTGATCCCAATACTAAGACAAGAAGTTCTCAATCTGATTGGATAGCTCTTGGTACATGATTTACTAATTTTTGAGTAAGAACTTTTTGTAACAGAGAAATTTAATGTCATAATATTATGAATGTGCATGAAGCACAATCATATTTCAAACAGGCATGAAATGTTACCTTGCAGGTTTCAAGTGTGCAGTTGATATATCCCCAAGAAGTGGGAAACCTTTGGAACCCATACTATAAAAACAGGTGAGCCTCTAACTAAAAGAACAGGAAAAGGGAGGGGAGCCAGTGACACCACCACGGCTCATTTAAACTTGCATATGCCCAGTACAATGCATTTGCAATAAGGACTATAGAAAGTGAAACTAACTACATTAACAAGGGTTCACATTTGAAACAATCCGATAGTAACTTATAGTAAGCTAGAACAACTAGGCAATAAACCCATTTGGAACATCAAAAACAAGTACATGAATCAATGACCAGTGCAAGTGCCATCAAAAGCAATTGGAGAAGAGAGGGATAGTGGACAAGCAGAGTTGACGGACAAACATACTGTAGAAAACAAATAAGGAAGAAAGAAAGCCATTGAAACTCATATTATGCATTTGCAATTGACACAGCCAACAGTGTTGAAAATGATTAAAAGTAAAACCACCTTCATGAATTAGGGTTCACATTTAAGAACAATTTGTATGGTAAGCTAGAATACCTAAACAAATTAAGACACCACTTCAAAATACAAAGACAGTCATTGTAATCGATTAACTGTGAACCAAAATCAATGAATACAGATGAGAGTTGGTATCGTTAAAAAATAAGAACAGGAAAATTATAAGCAGCAGATCTGACAGATCAAAATACAGCAAAAGCAATCAGAAATTGATCAGCCAAATTTAGTCAAATCAAATAACATGGTTTGCATGGTTATGATGACAATTAATTGATAGCTTGTATGCAAAATTATGCTAGATATAACGATTTATGTTTCATACTTTTAAAAATTTGCAAATTCAAATCAAAACCTATTGAAACATCCACATTAATCTCTTCAATAGCTCTCCAACCATAGTATGATGATGAAGTTATGGCCACCTGAAATAAACCTCTAATATCCAAACAAGAACTGTCAGTGACAGACTCAAACAGGACTAAACAAGTAAAATCCAACGTGAAGATATAACTTATGCAGACATGATTGAGTTGACCCAGATTGAACCTGTATTTAGGCAGCAGATAGCAGAAACAAATTCTAAGTGGTTGAATTCATTACCAGGACATCAGTAATGGATTCATTTATGTTTGAGACCATCCCAATGAACACAGAAAAGAAAGCTAGCCACCCTATCTTGAAGTTAGGTGAATTGGCAACTTGATTGTTAATTGTTTTGTGATTTGGTGTCTCCTATGTTGATTTTCCGGCATATCCCAGCAACAATCACAGAATGCAGTTGAACAGTCTTCGGATGGTGAATTTGTAGAAGAGTGCGAAGACTCTGACGTAAAACAAGTAAGATGGATTGTTGTACCTTGAGACCTGTAGCCGTGCACTTTTTATGCAATTTGGAAGCAGAATGCCATTTTCAAGCTGGAGCTTCCCACAATGATTCAAAGCATGTACATATTGCAATATTGATTGAGAGAAGTTGATAACAGCCAAGAGTTGTATTGCATATCAATTCTCTGCATTATGTGTTAATTTCAGTAGAGAATTAAAAGAATGAGAGAAACTTTTACAGAACGTAGTTTAAAAGCGAGGGAAATTGACACATTCCACAAGGTAACTGCTCCAACAAAATATAATCACCAACTATGAAATAGGGAATTCAAAAGCAAAAAAAAAAAATGACATTATTACAACGGGCAGAAAGAAAAAGCGCGGAAAAGAAGGCGCAGTTTAAGGAAAACGCTAAAAACAGAAATAATATTTTCACAACGGCCATTCAAGACGGAACCTGTTAAAACGGGAAACCAAATGTGCGTTTCCGGTAACAGAGGTAATTACTGCTTTTCACCAAGTAATGCAGCAGGTAAATAAATACTTCAAGCCTTACTAACTGAAATTGGCTGTGCAGTCTGAAGATTTGACAATTTTTTTTCATTTATTAAATAAAACCAAAATCAGTACACAGTTATATTCTTATTTTCCATTTATTAAATAAATAAAAAAATTGTCAAATCAGATGCAGTTCTTCTGGCTGCATAGCCGCCGTTTCCCAACTCCATACTGATGGAATTTGAAACTTCCCGCTGATACTTCCATGTTGCGTAAGCAGGTAATAGAGCAAAAAACAAACCAAATTAAAACTACTCCCCTTTTCAGACGGATTCTGTATAAGTCCAGCAAAACAGAACAGACCTCATTGAATTCAGGTCCATTTGGCACACACGGGATTTAAATCCAGAACCAAATCTAAGATTTTCTTGCACAAACCAGTAACATAGATTAAACTTTTTGAAATTCAAATACTGATAAAAATAACAAATATATAGAAAAATAAAATTAATAATAAAAAATAGTAATCTTGTGTCTTCCCGACTTTTTTTTATGTGTATATTTTATAATTAATAGAATTGGAAGTATTTATTCAATGAAAAAATAATAATAAATAATAACTTAATACATAATAATAGATAAAATTAGTATAGATATTTTATTAAATTTATTTGTATTTGATAAAATTATTTTAAAATTATTAATAAACTATTTATCCATTAAAAATGAGTATTTTTTCTTGAATTTTTTTTGGTTTTTTTAAAGTTGACATTAGATTTATAACTATATAATTTTTGAAATTGTATTTTTGGAAAAAATAAATTAGTGTTGAATTTTTAATGTTTTTTAATAACTGTGTTTATTTTTTAGTTGGTTTTTCTATTATGAAATCTTCACATTTGTTGCTGGCACAATGTCACACCTTGATGTTGTTACATATGGTAGGTTGTCAAACATTGATCTATATGGAATCTAATCATTTTTGCTCAACTTACAACTTGTAACCCTAGGTTTATTTACTAATACACAATCTTCCATTATGAAATTCTTGAAAATTTGATGTCTTTGAGGGTAATATAAAATTTTCATATCTAGGCCTTTAAAGTACCAAGGTATACTTCCAAAGTATTATCCACCTTATTTTCTTCTTCAATAGAAGTATCCTTTGGTTGCTCCTACACCACCTTTGGAATAAAAGATGTAGCCCTAGCTCTATGTTTGAGATTCTAAGAGCCAATGACAATGTAATAGAAACTCTTCCTTGAATCATAATTAGTCCCATGTCAATTGGAGTGTACTATGGTAGAGGAGTACTTGGTGTTGTGGTCACCACAAATTTGTATTTGGTATGCATAAATTCACTTTAATAGAAGAAATGATTTGACTGTATCTTACTTTGTTTCCATCTCGAGCATCTACAAGTACTTGCCATGTTGTTGCCCCAATGCCTTTCCTAGACTCCTTTATGCTTATGGTTTGTATCTTCACGAATAAAAATACCATTTACTTGCATAGGAAGGCATTAATCCTTGGAGATATATGAGTTATTTTTATTTTGTTGGTTAAGATTTTTCCTTTGATAAACAATCTTCTTAGTTGAAAACAATTATTTGTCATCAACACTCAATTTTTGCTTACCAATGTCAACTTTTTGGGTCACTACATTTAACTTACTAGCATTCTATAGTTACACCAAAATAGTTATATTTCTCAATTGAATCCCATTTAGGCCTACACCATGACTACATCAATGAAGGCTTTGTTACAAATATGTGCTTTGTTGTCATTGATGTCAAACAGTGTGGTCTAGACGGGTTCTGGTTTGGACATCAACAGAGCTAGCTATAGTGTTGAAGTATTTGCAGTTATGTTTTTGGACCGGAGGTCACTATGATTAGTATTGTGGTTTGGATGTGGATAGGTTGTGTTGGCAGTTGATTCGATTAATATTAGCTTGTTTTATATGGTGAAGACAATTGGAAGCTTGATTTTTGTGTTCGGGTGTTGTTTGTTTTGGTCTAGACTTTTGCTATTGTGAGAAGAAATGATTGGTACATATATTCAAAGTTAAATATAACATATGTTTTTGGTATAGTGTTTGTGTGTTGCACGTTTGGTTTGGTTTTGGTCTAGATTATGTTCTCTGTGTTTTATATTTTGGTCTAATTGTATAATTTGGGTTGGAAATATGCATACATGTTACAATCTTCTTTTTGGCTAACTCAAGGTGAGGATGTTTTTGTTCCAGTTTGGTAAATATGTGATGATTTGTTGAAAAGAAAGTGTGATATGAGCTTGTAGAATCCAACAATGAGTGTGTGTGACTTGATGTAAGGATGTCGATGTGATTGTAGTTGCTACATTAGAAGAGATTGCAGTGCAAAGGTGACAGTTGATATAAGAGTGGTGATCCAAAGACTTGGGAGTCTGGATACTTGAGTAAGGTCAGAGTTTTTGCTATAACAAAGACTATAATTAGCATACCGAGATGCCCTTGTTCATACAATTTTTTTTTTTTTTATTTTTTTTTTCTGAAAGTTGCAATGTTGTATCTTGCCCTATTCTAGTTAGCATCAGTGTGCAAGTCCTCTTTTTGTATCTTGCCCCAAGAGCAGTTAACCTTGGTCAGCAAGTCTAGAGTAGTGAGCTCCTTCTTTTGTAAATTATTTCTATATAATGGATCATTTATGTGAGTTAGTGCTCACCGTGGTTTTTCCTAGTTTGGGTTTTCCACGTATAAATATTGGTGTTCATGTGTGAATGTTTCATGATGTTATCATGTTATACTCTTTGATGTGCATGTCTGAAATAAACTTGTTAATGGAAGATTGAAGTCTTAAGATTTTGGTTAATGTTGATTCACCACCGCCCCCCCCCCCCCTCCCCCTCTCGCTCTCAACATTTGGTGTGTCTTCAACAGGATTTGATATCACCAACCTAAGGTCTATTCCTCTCATACCTCTATTGCACAAAGGACTTCATATGCTCAAAATCATGTGCTCATAACTGATGTGGTTAAAGACCAAGCTTTTCATCAACTTGGAAAAGTTGGTCATTCATACAAGAGTTGCTATAACATGTCGTATCTATTGTATGACCATGAACCAATTCATCAAATTGGTAAATGTTGTCCTCATAGTATTGAGGATCACATTCATCATTTGGGAATTCATTCTCTATTCAATGAGTGTGCAAAAACATAATTGAGAGGATCATGTGGAAGGAAACATGAATCACACCACATTTTATCATCTTGATAATTGACACTTTCTTTGGTCAAAGGTTCAAGTATATCTTTATCTTGTTTAAATTTTATTTATCTTAAGAAAAGTCTTCCATTATCTTGTCATGGTCTTGTAGGCCAATTAGTGTTATATGGTTTATTGTGCAACCTTTGTCCTTCATTGAATGTGTAGATGCACCTTGAGGTGGTAGCTCATTCTCATTATATTCTACCTTGTAAGACAAGTCTTTCATGACACCATTAGTTTGTCTAATTTATCCTAAATTATGAGGAGTTTGTTCATTGGAGCCCTATCCAATTATTACAACTTTACATCAACTTTTTTTAATTATTTATTAGATACCCTCATATTACTTTCAATGTTTATGGTTGTAGTATTTTCCTCCCTAATGGGTTGAAGATTCTTATCTCTTAAACAATATTTCATTTTAGAGTTAAATGCACCACAACAAAGCACAAAAATATAGATTCATTAGGCTTAAGATTCTAGGGTACTTTCTCACTATAATGATGAACCTATTGTTGAAATTATTCACCATCTCATTTTTGCTCTTTTTTATGGTGGTGATATCATGGATAGAAATGACTTGTTTAATTTTGTCCCCATACTACATTCTTAACACAACAACAAACTTTTCCCAAAGAAGAAATTATGCTATTAGGAAGATTTCTAGACCACTCCTTAACACTCTCCTCTAAGGAATAAACAAACAACTTCGTCATCCTATGTTTGTCTTCAATCTCATAATCATCAATCATATTAGTGACTTGTATCTTAAGTGATCTTCTCCATTCATAGTGTTGTCACTAGGAATGGGATTGGGATAATTTGAGACCCCAAAGTGTAGTGTCATAAATTGTCACCGGTCCAATTTACACCTCATGTTTGTGCCTCCACGTTAGCATGTTCTATTTCCAACCCCTCTCTAGGTTTGATTTGTGCTTATTACCCAACTTTGATGCCATGAACAACTTGTTGTGGGTCCCACAGAGGGGTACCCACCTCCTTGAAACTTTATCTTGGTCTTTTGTGATAGAGGGCCAAGGTGTGGTACGTCCTAGTCTGGACCATGGTGCCCTAAAACGCCATGGTCCCACTCAATGGGGCCCAAATTTGAAATATAGGTGTTGTATCTCCCTAGATCATTGAAGGTCGGCTTGATCGGTAATTTACCTAGAAACCTCTATATAAAGACATTTTATCTACCTATTTTAATCAAAGCAATCAAAGTCTTCATCTGCAAGAAATCTAATATTCATTCATATGTGAAGCATCCATTATCAAACATTTTCAGATATCTTCAAGGTTGTATATTCATTCTTCAACCATTGTGGAGAAAAATTACATCAATCTTGTGCATGCATGTGTGTGTGATTAGGGTTTTCCATGCTCATGTGTTTGTCATGCCATTACATACAACATTTGTGATTACATTCAAAGAGAAAAAGTGTCATCATCAATAATTGCATATCTGAGGTATATCTATTCCACATTTATTCACCATTTATTTTAGTATTTGCATTATTTTATTCAAGGTTAATTCCTAAACCAGGGTTTGACTTAGGCAAACCCCAATTCCCAACAATTTCTCCTTTCTTTTTGTGTGCAATAAACAAGTACAAATTTGTGTTTTGGAGGGTCGACAAAATTCATAGAGACGAATAGGTTCAACTTTTGACAACAAGAAATTCAAATGACCATGGCGAATTGATACTACTTGGTCCTCAAAAATCAAGTTGAACTTCTAGGAACATGTCTGAAACATATTATTTTGCCCAAATCTAGGTTGGTGGCTCCATACAACATTTGTAACTCATTGTTTTCACTCTATCTCTTCAATAATCACCTATTTTGTCCTAATCTTCAACAATCAAACCAATTCAATTCAAGGAGGAGAAAGCCCCCATCAAAAGGAACCAAGAATCTGATCAAAATCTTATTCTTTGAAGGCTAGATCTATTAGATTCCTCTCCTACCTAATGTAATTTTTAATTAGGTAATTACGTGGTTTTATTATCTTAATTTAACCCTAACCCTAATTTTTTCCACCATTACATTTTGGTGAACCTGATTTCTTAAACCACTATTTTTTATTTGTGTTCTCAGATCTAATTTGCATCCAATTTTAGTTTTAAATTTTGCACTCATGGATTCTATTGTTAATAAAAAATATATACATTTAGAGGTTAAATTCATAAAAATCCTAATTTATTTTGGTTATTTTGATTTGTGGGTTGCATAATTTGTAACTTTTGTTTTCACATCTAATCTTAGACATGCATAATGACTCTTAATAGATCTGATTTCCTTATATTTATCAAAATCATGTGTTGGATAATGGTTTCTTTCACTTTACATTGCTTCTTTTCATTCATAGCACTTTGGCATATTGCAATTTTAGAATTTCCAAAATGTTTCCTACTAATCAACTACATCTCAAAGCTTTTATCCATGATGCAAGTTGTATTATGACGACATTTTTAAGAAAATGCATTATTTATGTAGATCACATAAAATATTTTGTAGAAAATGATAATTCGAGAGAAGCTAATGAAAAACCTAACACGTCTATCTCTCATAGGGTATCTTATGTGAATGAAGAAAGAGTCAATACTCCTATCAATGATCTCTCTAATGGAGAGCAAACATTGAAGAGCAACATGGCACTGTAATAGTGAAAAATTAGGGTTTCTACCATTAGAGGAATAAAACCACTAATTTTTGCTTGAGATGACCATTACATTCAAAAGAGGGGGAATCCAATAGATTCAATCAGAAATCAACAAGGATTAAGACTGAATACTGATTGGATTGATTAATTTGGGGTTCTCTTTTGTAAGTTGAATTTGGATAAAGTGCTAGAAATGTAAGTAAAAAAATGAAAACAGTGAACTATAGATGCGGGATTGAGTTGTGCACCTAGATTCGAGAAATGTATGCAAATTTGGATATTCTTGAAAGAGCACCTAAAATATCAAAACTGTGGTGGTGGTCACCATGGTCCTCCGAGATTTTTGCACATCAAAGGGGGATTAATTCATCACTATAAATAAAGCTTATTCTGAAGATCGCAACTCCGTACTTGTTTCCTACACATAGAAAAAATGGGAAGTAGGTTGGGAATAGGGGTTTGCCTAAGTCAAACCCCAGTTGAGGAATCAACCTTGAATGAAATGTTATAAATACTAAAATAAATAATAGAAAGATAAATCTCAGATCTACAATGACTAATAATGATGCTTTTCTTCTTGAATGTAATCACATATGTTTTATGAAATGGCATGAACATGACAAAACCCTAATCACACACACATGCTTGCATAGGAATCATATAAATTTGCTTCACAATAGATAGATGAAGAATATGTGGCCTTGAATACCTCTCGAAATTCTTGATGATGAATGCTTCAATACTTGAATGCTTGATTGTTTGATTGCTTGTGCTCCCAATTTCACCATCTTATGAATGTATATCCATCGAAATGAGAGGGGAAAGCCTCCTTATATACTTGCCCATCAGGAAATCATGTTAATTTTTTAACATAGGCCAACACAGAGAAAGGTTTCCTGCTCAAATTTGAGATGGGGTAAAAGGGTTTAAAATAGGGCCCAATTAGGGAGGACCTTGGTGTGGTCCCATGGTCCCAGTGAGGACCAAGACACCACACCCTAATCCTACCCTAATATGGGGCTAGGATAAAGGGGCAATGCAAGGTAAAATGTGATATTAATGCCATATTTGCATTATGTGAGCATAAATGGGTCCTAGCCAAGCATAGGGATGTGAACACTAAGGTGAGAGCTCCAAATGTGGTCTAAATTGTAAAGGGAGTACAATTTAGGACACTATAGGCACAATCTTCTTCTCATACGCATACCCTAGCACAAGGGGGGAAAGGTCAAAATATTGGTGTTTCAATCTCTCTAGATTCCCCGTATTCTCCTAGAGCTTATCTTAACCACCAAAACATTTATAGAGAAGATGATGTTATGCATTTCATTCATCATCTATCTCCCCAAATAACATTAAGTAAAGATTAGACCTTGCATGATTCGGTTCTTCTTTCCCAACCTATCAAACAAGATATGAATGTTGATAGAAAGTTGAATCTGCTTACAAAGGATATTCCTTCATCTACTTCTCCCTTTGTTCCTTCTCGATACACTCACACTACAAGTTTTAAATAAATTCATAGTAATACTCATTCTCAATTAAAAAGCTCTTATAGGAGTAGCTATAACATAATATCAAAACAAGGTTAAAGAGGACAAGGACTTGGAAAATTTGAACAAGCAATCAAACCCTATAAACCTCCTACACAAGCCTGCACAAAAGGTCTAGGACATTCTCATCATTCACCTATGGATGATCACATTAGAGTTAAAAAATGTAAGGAGTACTTTGCAAGACATAAAGTTTATTGTCCATCTAAAGGTGCTTCTTCTTCACATGCTCCTTTTGTTCACATCATCAAACTAATGACCATGATACCAATGGTTGTCCAAATTTTCAAAATGGAATGCAAAGACTCATTGATAATGGCATAGTCAAAATCACAGAAAACAATCCATCTTCTTTTAACAACCCTTTTTCTACATCTCAAGAGACAAAACCTGATCAAACTATTGATGACCAAGAGAAATTAGCTATAATAATATTTTGGAGATTGAGGTATGATAAGAATGTTGTTTTTCCTTTCATTAGACTTCATTACAACTCTAAGCATTAGGAAGGTGATGAACATTGTCTTTTTCATCATAGTTATTCTCATTTTCTTGGGAATTGTAAAGCATTTAAAACATTTGTTCAAGACCAATATGATAGAGCTCACATAGCTCTTACGACTGATCTTACACTCTTTCTTGGTGAAGAGGTAATGCCTTAGCACTCCATTCACCCTTCATGTTGCTCCTTGCCCCATGACACTAGAAGTTAACTTCATTGGGGGCTCTTTGTCATGACTAGTGATGCTTTTTAAATAACAAACATATTGGAACAACAATTGACACATGTTTCTTCCTTGCTTCCTCGCTTGGGGGGCAAGGACAATACATATCCAATTCTATCTTTCTATTTGAAGATTACCTCTTCTTTATAGTTGCATTTTTCATATCTTGATGTTTTTTCTTGCATTGAATATTCCTTCATGTGAGTACATGTGCGTTTCTTGTTTAGGATCTTTCTTTCCTTGGAGTAGTTCTTTTATTTATCTATAATCTCTTCTTAGAGGTTGTGTAATTCTTCTCATTGTTCCTTGGGGAGTATTTCTAAGGATCCACTTTTCCTTTGGTGAGTGGTGTTTGTTTATGATTTGGTGTCTTTCCTTGTGTGAAGTTTTTGTTTTCTCAAGGATTCTCTCTTATGCAAGAGATGTGTATCCTTGAGTACAACCTCTTTTTCACTTGGCAATGTATGTCTACTATAAACAAACCCTCCACTTTAGGTCAAAAGTGTGTCATCCTTCATAAAAAATCCCTTTCACATAGCAATAGGCGGAAGGTATGCATTCATGTTCTCCTTTTCTCTTTTTTGGTAGAAGATGTTATGTTTGTTTAAGAATCTCCTCTTGGAGGTAAATATCTTTTGAGAAAAGATCTCTTCTCCTTAAAGGATCCTCTTTACACTTGTTGCAAGATATCTCTTTTTCAACTATTTTATCATTGCTTACAAAAGTATTGCTTGGATTTATGAACATTATTTCTTGAAAGGAAATCTCCTTGGTGTTGAAGGTGGGTATCCTTGTTTCTAGCTTCCTTAAAACATCAACACAGGACTATGTTGACATCTTAAGGAGAGGCATACATATCGCCCTCTTTGTACTATATTGTACTATGTTTTTGCATGTCTTAAATGGGGTGTTAATTCTCAAAACTAGACAAAACAAAGTCTTAAACGAGATGCTTCATGCCCAAAAATAGATGCAACATTTATATATTTATTATACGGGATTACACATGCTTGAAACCAGACAAAACAAAGTCTTACACGAGTTGTTCTTGAAACTAGGCATATATTTGTCTTACACGGGGTTACACATACTTGAAACCAAACAAAGTAAAGTTTTACATGAGATGTTCCCGAAACTAGACACATTTTTGCATTTACATTTCATGTCTTATATAAGATGGTGCATGCTCGAAACTAGAGAAAACAAACTCTTATACAAGGTTCTTAACTCCTGAAACTAGACAGTTGCATATATAGCAAGATGAGTGGAACTAGCAAAACACAGCTAGACTATTTCGACTCTCCTTCCCAGCATGGATCACCTAGCAAAACACAGCTAGCTCGTGGTATCCATTTCCTCTCTTTATTTTCCTCTCATGGATCACCTAGCCAAACACAGTTAGCTCATGTCATCCATGTTTCCTCCTTTCTTCTAATCATGAGCTCATAACTTTGCTATTTGTGGTTCATGGTTTGATGCATGCTCTTGCTCTTTTATGTGGTCGCTTATGTTCTTGTGCTGGCATTTTGGGAATGATATTAGTGGTTGAGACATTTGATTATTTAGGTCTCTTCGACTAGTTGACTTGAGGTCTTGTTCTGGTTTTTAGATTTTGTGGTGTGTCTTTTGCCTTTTGTATTTGTTTGTCTTGTTTTTTGTGCCCTTGCATGCAATTGTGTGAGTTAAGTTCCCAAGATTGGGACCATGGTTACTCGAAATTAGTGATGTCTTGTAATCCTTGTGATCTCGCTCATGATTGCTCCTCTTTCGTCTTTCATCTACTTTACCATGAGTATTTGCATAGGCTCATACTCCCATTAAAGTGGGGGATAAATGTAGTGTTGTAAATTATCATCGGTCCAATTTACACCTCATTTTTGTGCTTCCACTTTAGCGTTTTCTATCCCCATCCCCTCTCCAGGTTCAATTTGTGCTTATTACCCAACTTTGATGTCATGAACAAACTATTATGGGTCCCACAAAGGGGTACCCACCTCCCTAGCACCTTATTTTAGTCCCCTTTGTAGTGGGACCAGGGCATGGTACGTCCTAATCTGGACCATGGTGCCCTAAAACACCATGGTCCCTCTTAGTGGGGCTCAAATTTGAAATAGGACAGGTGTTGTATCTACGAGGCGGGAATTCATTTGTGTGGCTATACATGACCATTGGAGGTTGGCCTAATTATTAAATTACCTAAGGAACCCTGTATAAAGACATTTTATCAACCTATTTTTATCTAAAAATCTAAGCAATCTAAGACTTGTGCATCCATGAAACATTCATCAAGCATTTTCAGAGATCTTTAGGCTGTAGATTCTTCATTCAACCATTATGGACCAAAATTGCATCAATCTTGTGATTAGGGTTTTCCATGTTCATGTGTTTGTCATGCCATTACATACAACATTTGTGATTACATTCAAAGAGAAAAGCATCATTATAAACAATTTAAAAGGAGATCGTTGATGATGAAAGATTAAAAGATTAGGAAGAATAGTTAGTAAAAAGGGGCTTAATTAATTAAACCTAAAAGGGAAAATTAATCAAACTGATGCTCAGAGACTTTAATTAAGTCAAATTAAGTCAAAATTTGGTCAAATGGGTGAAATTGGGAAGGTTTATATAGAATATGGGAATAATTGAGTGAAAATGGGAAATTTAGGTAAAACTGAGTAAAAGCAAGTAAACTAGGTCAAAGCAGGTCAACAGATGGAAAAAGGATGAATGCAACACCATGGGATAGGAGAAGAGGTCAAAATGATGCCATAAAAGAACAATTGGGAGAAAATGATGCCAACGAGATAGAAAATGGGAAATAGGAAGCGACATGACCAAAAAGGAAGCAAAATGACCTAATTGGGGTAGGGTTTAAGGACAAAACGACACTACAAAATCGAAAAGGAAAAAAAATGGCATAAAGGGGATGAAGCAAATAACAAAATGAAATCATAAACTTGAAATGGAGATAAAATGATATCATCAGGATACAAAATGGGAAAGGCGAAGCGGGACATGATCGCATGAATAATGAAGACTATATGCGCGATTAGGTTAAAAATGAAGAATGCATGTGTTTACCCATTTTTAGTGTCTGTAACTTCATTATTTACTTCCTCTATGGATTTCACCATGCTTCCATCTTGCTTCCTAATCTCAGGTACTCTTTTTCTATTTTTGTTTGTTACTATTGTATTGTGAAAAAACTGTGTTCCTATCTCCTTCACTTCGCCATATTTCTCTTGATTTCTACCTCCAAAAGCATTCCTCTCTTGTTTGCAATTTTGAGAGCTCATTATTGAGTGATTTTTCTACCTCATATTCGTCTATCCTCATTCCTCTATCGATGATGATTTCATTGAGTTCGGACAATTTTTTCTCTAAACATTTTCAACAAAAATGTCGTTGAACTTTTCCTTGTTCCACTCTTTCAGTTTTTTTTTGACATGTTTGAGTTTCTTTCTTACTCTGTATAACTTCGAATTCTTGCCTACATCTATCTTTGTCGACCACTATTTTATCAACTCCTTCAAGGCGGGCTCCCTAAGCCACATGTTCTCAAATTTGAATGGGCTACCATGAGGTGAGCTTTCCAAAGAGATCATTAACTCTACCAGATAATGATCAAACCCTGTGTATGGAAGGATCATTCCAAGATTGAACTTACATGTTTCTATCCCAAACTCTAGAGATCATAAATTTGTCAAGCCTTTCTGCTATATTGGTGAATATGTTTCTCTTGTTTGTCCATGTGTATATTCCATTCTAGAGTAATGTTGGTTAACCCCCTATCTTTTCTTCATTGTTTAGAGTGGCATTGAAGTCTCCACCTACAATTATCTTCGCATTCCTTAGATTCCCCAGGATTCTTGTGAGTTGACCCCAAAGTTCTCTCTTATCTTGTGTAGAGACAGACCCATATGTGTTAATTAGGTTGAGGGAAACATTGTTCTGTAACACTACATCTTATCACCATCCAATTCTTATCCTTTTCCACTAATGTCTCTTCTATCATTAGTGGATCTAATATCACACCTAAACCCCCTAAGGCTTCAACTACTTCCAAAAACAATCCTACCCATTGCCTCCAAACTTTCATCCTCTTCTCACTGTCATTATTATCCCATTTTCTTTCCTATAAGAGTACTATATCTACTCTGGCTTGATCTTTTTGGCGCTTGATTAAGAACCATTTGTTAGGGCCATTGAAGCCCCTAACATTCCATGTAATACACCTCACTACCCCCCAGGAAGGATAATATCGTTCCCTGATCATAGTTTCCTCTATCCAGCTACATTCGCAACAGTTGCCAATTTTGCTTCATTGGATTTTGGCCTTGGCTTACCCTTCTTCCTCATATTTGTTTTTTTTCAAATTGGATTCTATCTGCTCCAACATTCATGCTTCCAGCATATGCACCTCTTTGCCTTCCCCATATTCTTCCTCTTCATATTTTGATTCCTTCTCCTCTATTGCTTCATCCATTACTGGTTGAGAAACATCTACCTCATTCTCCAATGTGGTGTTTGTTGGTTGTTGGGTGGGGTTAAGACAAATCTATTCCAAACCCAATGTTGTTGTCCCAATCAATTCATTTTATTGTTGTACTTCACTCTCTAAATTGAGCAAGGGGTTTTCTGCTTGGGTTAAACAATTTTCCTCCTCTACCCCTACGACATTCATACCCACCCATTCCTCCAATCCTACTTCATTTGAATTGATCTAAAACTTCCCTATCTCTAGCTCTGATGCATTCCATATCTCTCTCAAGGTCTCCTCATCGTCCAATCCACTCTTTCCAAGGACTGGTGAATTCGTGTCTATGTCAATTGTGCTCTTCTCCATTTTGCCAAGATTTCCTTCTTCCACATCTTCCTTGGTTGCCCTTGAATCATCAATTTTTCATACCAAGACACCATGCTCCTTGGAGTTGCATTTAGGGCACAATGCCATATTGTCCTCTCTTTCTACTTTTTGTCGCCAGATGCCCCAATTTGTATGTATTTCAATTTTTGTGGGATTATCATTGAAGCTGAGACATTGAGGATAATCTTGCATACGTACCCAGACTCCTATCAATCATTATGCCATCCATCTATCTAAGGTTACCTATGTTTTGAGCGATTTCTTTCAGTGTGTCCTCTTCCTAGTATTCGACTGGAAGATTGTATAATCGAATCCAAATTGGTTGCTCTTTGATCTCTTCCTTCTAGGGATCAAAGTTAGGTTTCCATTTTTTTCAAAAAGACTCCAAAGCCCTCCATTATATATGGTCTTATTGATGTGTTTTTTAGGCGCCTCCAACACAGAATAAAATACCAAAGCATTTTACACTCTCTTGATCAAAATCACCTCAAATGCTAAATATATGATCAACGAAGATGACTCTAGGTTTTCCAATATCAGTTCTTGAAGTGTGGGTAACTCAATGGTGAATGTGATTTGTTGTTTACACAAAGGGACTTACATAATTGTTCTGAAGACTTAAGCTTATAATGAATGGAAATAGGTTTGTCAATGGTTTCAATGACTAAAGATTTTTCAAAATGAGCTCTTGATATATTTCTAACAAAGATTTAAATAAAGTTCAAAAGGAAATGGTTTAGAGAGTTCTATTCTAATCCTATCTTAAACCCAGAATGCAAGAGATAATGAATGACTCAATGAAATTCAACTAGGCTTAGTCTTGTCATACAATGAACAACTCAACACAAGCAAGTAAAATTTGAAGTTAAGATGAAATTAGATTTCAGTTGACCATGAAAGGAAAATTCACAATCAGCAAATAGCTAGTGGTATGGATAAAATGAATTTCATATGAATTCACATAATAATTTCCTTCATGCAACTACATTAATTAAAACAAATTATAAACTAAAGTTGGAGGCAAGAGAGCCACATAGTGCTTCAAAATGTCATAAAACCACCAAGTTTCAATGATTAAATTCAATTTGGCAGCATATAAGCAACAATTCTAAAAAATATCTCTCTTACAAATGAGAGGGGAAGGGATTTATATAGTCTCCAAATGAAATGAAGGACCAAGATCATGCCAACATTGCGCTAATTAGGGTTTACATAAAAAAGGTGGAATCACAAAAATCAAGAAATAAGGTCCAATGGTATGTCGCCTAGTCATCAAGCAAGTTGTCTTCTCAAATATTCCTTCCTCAATTCCTCTCTCTAGCTGCATATTCAATGAATATGGACATAACTGAATTGAGCTCCTCCATTGTGACACTTGAAAATCCATCAAGTTGCAATTTGGTCATGTCCAAGGCATCTAAGCAAGTGTTGAAAATGTTTTCCCAATCTGATGTAAACTCTTGCAAATTGTTGATGTGGATCATGAGGGAAACCAAATTGTTTAGTTGATTCTTCCTAATAGACACCACCTCTTTGAAGTAAACAAACTTCATCTTTTCCTTCAATTATTCCCAATTCAAACAATTGGAAGTGTGGACATCTTGTCCCAATAACTCTTTAATAGATGTAAGGATCTTTGATTGTATCTCTTGAATCGATCATTCCATCTCTAGGCACTCATCCTTTGCATGATCAAACACTAACTTCTTCATGGCCAAGGAACAATACCATCCATGAAAATCATACACATTACCTTCCTGAACAACTCCCTCCTGGATCAATAAGGATGTAGGAATCCGCTTCAACACCTTGAGGCGAGGAATAGTCTTCTCTTGCACTTGTTGGAACTCCTCCCATATTCCCTCCAAGTATTGTATCTTTCTTATGAGCATCATTGTCCAATCATATGCTTGGACAAACTGCAACAACAAATCATCCGCTTGATTTGAAATATCTTCTATTCATCTTCCAACCTCTTGATATGTATTCCTCATCGCCTCATGATTAACAGGTGATCCATGATTAATAGCAATAGGTGAAACAACGGTAGGATCCTCATGCCTTAAGGGATTCAATCCTACAATATACTTCTTAAGTCTCCTATTTTCCATCTCTGACAACTCTTTCTTCTCTTCAACCTTGTTCAATCACAACTCAATTGCCTAGGCGGTATCATTTAGCTCTTGAAACTCTAACTTCATAGTAGGTCCAAGTTCAATTGTGGTGACTTGATAATCCATAGGAGTGATCACATCTCTAGGCTTATCAACAGTTGGGACAACCACTTGCACAATCTGTGCTCCTGAATCATCTCTTGTAATCTTGGAGAACTTCTTTGCCTACTTCTTCTCTTTAGCCTTACCAATTTGGGCTAAAAAGTTCTCAATATCTTCAAGGAGTTGTGCCTCTATCACTTTCTTTTTCTCCATACTGCTCATCAACCAATTGAGAACTGTAGAAAATTCCATTCTATCTTCGATTGGTTGATCCTCATCAAGTCCTCATAAGGCTGAAATAACCTCATCCTTTGCTCCCTTCTTGCTCAAATTCACCACATCATCACCCAAGTGCACCTCAAGCTGGATTGTAGGCGATCTTGGTAGTTGTTCTTCATCTTCATGCAGTTTCAATTGCACCGATGCATGTTCATCTTGATCATTCTTCGTCAAGATCTTTGTATCAGAACCTTTCTCGAATTCATTGTTATCCTTTGTCATATCATTCTCCTTTACAGACAAAGACCTCATGGTAGGTTGAGGAGGGCTAGACTTGTGCTTCTTGCATCTAGATTCCTCACTAACAATTTCCTTACCTTTCACTTGTGTTCCTCCAAGCATACTTTTTCTTCTTTTAGGGGGCTAACTGTCCCCATCATTGTTTGTTCTTACATTGCGTATCATTCTTTCATCATCATTGAGAGAGGAATCCTCATTCCTCTTTATCTCATAAGTCAAGGTGGTCTTTTGTCTTATTAACTAATCTATCTGCTTGTCCACCCATTCTCTAGAATAATCGCATACTTCTCTCATCAAAATACTCAAATCTACCAACTCAAGTTGTGACCAATTAGGTGATAGAATGGGCTTGTCTTTCTTTGCATATTACGAATGAATATGATTCCCATCATCCTTCACTTGATCAAGAATTGAGAATAAGTTACACTTCCTCATGAAGTCCACTGACATCTGAGACCACATCTTTCTCTTAACTCTGAGCTCATGGTAGATTGAGCCTAATAGTCCTTGATGTCAATCTTGTGTGTAAACTTTTCTCCTTTAGCCATTGAGATTCTTTGAAATGGATCAAATCGATTCCTAGCTTTGTAAATTTCAAGATGAAAGAAATCTAGCTCTTCATTAATTGTTCTTCTTGTTGTTGCAGTGGGGCATATCTTCATTATCTTCCCAAGTGTGATAGGAAAAGTAATACCTTGCCTATGATTCCCTTTTGGATACAATCAAACTCTGAATGTTACCTCATTACGTCAAGTAACACCATCTTGTCAATCAGATACGTAGGAAGCGTGTATGGTTTGGAAGTGAATCCTTAGAAATCCTAGGGTATGTGAAAGAAGGAAACTATATAAATCATGATCTGTTTCTCTCAACTAGTGACATTGCATCCTTGGACATGCAATCCACTTTGCAACAATCGTGTGATGTATAGGTAAATGCATCTGATGAATACTAAGAGGGGGGGGTGAATTAGTATGCCAAAAATCTTTGCACTTAAACACTTTGCAAGACTAACAGTAAACCGGTAAAACAGTTTAGCAGACAAACCGATTAACACACATGCAAACCAAATAGCTAATAATGCATTCACCCACATAAGCACAAACAACATAACACGAGATTTTGACGTGGAAACCCAAATGGGAAAAACCACGGTGAGATGGAACTCACAAGTAACTATTTGCAGAATAGGAACCAGACCGGTTAAGGTCAGATCGGTTAAGGTCTTACAATGTTCTTTACCAGAACAGATCCTGTTAGGAATCTCAATCTCTGTTAGGAGATAAGTCCGATTAAAGACTACCTTGCTAGAGGATTTTAGATCCACAGACGTGAACCACCTTGTTAGAGGATTTACAAAAGGCTTTTGGGCCTACCCGGTTAAGGGCTACAGACTTGTCGAAGATGTGAGTAATCAACAAGTGATTGATCTAGCTAATAGCATAGACTGCTTGGTTAGATCCTTGATAGCTCGTTCCTAATGCATTCCAACATTACTTCAGTCTTCTACACATTCATACTCTCTAACTCCTCAACCACCTTAAACCCTAGCCGCAATATCAACTATCGCAACAACAACATTATAAAAAACCTAAAACCCTAGACATAATGTCCTTATAAAGGAATCTGATTTCATGTCGGTCCAATAGGATTACATTACAATTTCCTAGGTTCAATGCATCTAGACATATTTGGTAACACGACACAAAAAGCACCGCTAAAGTGTCAGCACCATCAAACAATCGATGGATGGTAACTCATCACAAAGTATTATCGGTTCATACAAAATACCGGTTCAAGCAAAATGCCGGTTGCCGGTTTGACAAAATGAAGACTGACAAATATGTGTTCTGCCACTTTGAACCTCCGTACCACTTGAGATCTTCGAACCGCTTGGGGTCTACATACCGCTTCAGATCGGTAATCACTTTCTGCAAAACACCAATAGTCTAAGGACTATAATACATCATACCGGTTGGAACAATTGCCGGTTGAGCATAACTCATACATACAAAAATGATCTCAATGTAAGTGTGTGTCCATCAATGACAATCACAACATAATCATCAAAAATGCCAACAAAATCATTCACCCTTCAATATTGTTCTTTCTCATGTAGATGGAGTTGTAGATAACAATCGTACACCTTGTAATGTTTAGGTTTGTTTCCAACTTCGGCCTTGCATAACAATCCTTTGTATACTATTTGCCTTTCTGGCACGTAAACTAGGTAGGAAGTCATGTAGAAAGCCTTTGATCTTTCCAAACTTCCCAACTAGATGTCTAGGTTGTCACTTATAATATTAGCCTAATTTATCATCACTATTCACGTTTCAAATATCCCCTCAATGAAGTAGAACATACACGTTCCAAATAGAGCCCCTTGAGTTGCCCCCATGATTCTCGTTGAGTAGAAATATCAAGTTGCTATATTCCTCTTTGAAATTTGAACATAAGAATTTCATGGCAACTTGGAGTGATGACACCTTCCCTCAAGGACCCACTTGTTATTAATGAGCATCATACATGACTTTGATCTTTTCTCAAACATAACTTGGTCCTCCTCCTTGGTTCTCTCTTGCATGTCCTAGTATCTAGGGATTCCAAATGTCTCCCTTATTGACTCCTTGGCTAGGTATGCAAGCATCAACCCCTTAGGTGTTTTGATCGTTTTGGTTTATGGATTGTAGTGCCTTGCACACTCAACCATAATCTCGTTGCATTGAATAGATGGTAGAAAATCAGCTACATGGTAGATTCCACTCTTCATGATGTTGATCGCCAATGGAGAGGGTAGCTGATTCTTCGTTCCATACATTCTTCGCTTCATCATCTTCCTATCCAAGTACTCCATGTTAGTATCTCCAACTTTCTTCCACTTGGAAGATATTTGTGACTCCAGGTAGTATCCTTCAAGCACATTCTTCAATTGAGTCTTCCTCATAGCTATCCTTGCCTTTGACATGGTACCTTTATGAAGTTGGAAGTCAATAACCTTGTAAAATAACTTTAATGATTAATTTTCAGAATTGTCCTAAGTTATGATTTTGAATAATTTTTAGACTTGTAAGCTCATTAAGATCAGAAATTCAACATTAAATAACATAAATTCTGAAAATAATGAAGATCTGGATCATAATATGGCCATTTCGCCCTCTAAAAACCTGAGTTCCAAACTTAAAATAAGTCCAATCTTGATGCCCAAGTCTGTAAACTCTTCTCTAAACTCAAAAAATGATGGCTTTTGATTTCCAAAACATGGTTCCAGGTTTGATTTTTTGAGTTTGATGTTTAAATACACCTCTGCAAGTTGAATTTTCTACCCCCAATTAGTTGCAAATCATCACATTTTTGCAAGTTGAATTTTCTGCCCCCAATTAGTTGGAAATCATCACATTTTTGTTTGAATTGATGGTTGGGAATGACATCTTTGTTTGAGAATGGGGTAGGTAAAATCATTGCAGCTCCTTCAATCAACAATGGCGCCCCCTAAAGTCGCCCTTCTCAACCCCTAATGACCTCCAATGGAGAGGCAATCAATGCCTTAAACAAATTGCACCCGCTCTCTAGAAATGGTGAACTTCAAACTTGCTTTTCCAGCTCTCAAAGCATTAGATCAATCACTTAATAATATTATAATAGTTGTTGGCCTAGGCTTCTTATTCATCTTTTCACCCTCACTTTTCATCACACAATGCATGTTGGATAAAAAATGTGTTTACCAACCACATAGGAAAATCAATTTGTATTGGGATAGTAATTTTTAACAGTGTTTTTCACTTTGTTTGTCCACCGGTGGAAAATCGATCCTCATTGGGACTAATTTGTCCCCAAAATTTATCCTTTAAACTTGATTTTCAGCCCTTGGTGGAAAATCGTAGGCCATTGGGACATTAAAATTTTCAATTAAATTTGCCCCATCTTGATAATTCTACCTTGAGTGGAAATTCGACCATCATCTAGACTTACAAACTTGCTCAAATCATGAAATATTACCTCCAAGTGAAAATTCACCCTTCATTGGGACTTATTTTCCCATTATAATCTCAACAAACTTAGCAAAATACCTCCAAGTGGAAAATCATTGTCCATTAGGACACATTAACTTCATCAAATCTTCACACTTTTATCCCAAGTGGAGAATCGGCCTCCATCAAGACACTCAAATTCATTGTTATTTTGCTCATTCAATAAATTTTCCCCCCAAGTGGAAAATCATACCTCATCAAGACACTCAAATTGCACTTCACCTTGGTCATTTTACCATCAAGTGGAAAAACGTGGGTCGTCGGAACTCACTTTCCTTATGCATTTTCATTCTTGTGGGGCTGGTGGGAAAACGACCTCCATCGAGACACGACCTTTGTCTTGAGTGGAAATTCCTGAGTCATCGGGAATTTCCACAAAATCAATTGCAAACTCAATCTTGGAGTAAAAAAACGGCCTCCATTGGGATTTTCATTATCCTTAACATTAAAGTAACACTTTCATGCTCAAAATGGAGTGGAAAATCATGCTCTGTCGAGACTTCGTCCATTTTCATCTTCATTGCTCAATAGAAAAACACCTCCCATTGAGACTGTATTTTATGACTTAATTGCTTGGTGGAAAAACGTTTTCCATCGAGACTAAGTTGATTTTCACACTTTAAAAGTCCAAACTTACCCAATTTTATCAATTTATGTAGTGGAAATTCCATTTCCATTAGGACTTCTAATGTTTTCTCAAGATTTGAGGAGTGGAAAATATAAGTCCATTGGAACTTTGTGCATTTTTAACTTGTTTTACCTCCTAGGAGTGGAATAACAACTCCTATAGGGACTTTTAGCACCTTAGCACAAAATGCACACCAATTTGCAACATTTCTCGCTCACATTTTGAAGGCAAGTTGCAACTTCAACACTTCGAAAAATTTAGGATCATTTTTTCAACACTTTGATCCTATTGACTTCAAAACTCATAAAGTTGATATTGCTTGCATCTTGAAGACCTAGGAACATTACCACATCCAAGGGCAAGACTCGGGCATTAAAAGCTCAAAATTGTCACCTAACTGCCAAAACCCTAAACTAACAAAACCAAAAAGCAAGAAAGAGGGGGTCCCTGTTTGCAATGGAGTGATGTGTGAAAAGGTCACAACAGGTCCCTGATCAATTGCCCCCTTATGCTCATCCTCTAAGGAGAATACTACTAGGAAAAAATCAAAGCAGCATATAATGTCCCCATTTGGATATACACCAATCATGCATTTTACCATGATCAATCCAACCCCTACCCCATTTGATAAACAATCCTAAATCCTTGTATTTTTCTATTGAATTCTTGATTCGATATTTTCTTAAGAAAATAAAAATACTCTTAGGGAAATTTAACCTCTCTTGAGAGGACTCACCTAATTGCTCACCTAATTGTTTGTTTGGGGTTGTTCGAATTTCATTTGCTTGCATTATTAGCACTTTGCTTCTCCAACTTTTGCTAGTCTGGCCTTTGCATTGTTGAAGTTTTGATTCGCCAATTTTTCAAGGAGTCTACATTCCTTTGATCTATTTGTTGATGTCATCCATACCTAGATTCGTTGAAGTTAGGGTTTACATCCCTCGAGTGTCCATTTGTTCTACGATCCTGATTCCTTCTCCATCTTCCTCGAGTAAATTTTTGTGTCAAATTTGTCCTACCATATTGGCAAAAACCACCCTATTGCCTGAGATACCCCCATTGTGCCTTCTTTCTACAAAGAGTTATGGCAATCTAGCCTTATCCACCCATTGGCCTTACTTAAATACCCATGGCAAAAAGTGTCTTGTTGATCTAACCTGTAGGCCTTCCAACCATTGTTCATCCTTGCACGAATGTCTTCTAACAATACTTCATGATCCATTGAGTCTCCCCATCCTCCTTCAACTTGGTCGCTGATTTCGCCAATTCCCTCTGAAATTCCTTGCTCCTTGCACCTCTACTCCTTGCATGCTATTTTTACTTTTAAGGTTCATTTTGGTTTTATTCCTTACATTCATGATCGAATCAAAACAATTATATTCATATTAGGTAAGTCTCACTTCTAGAAGAGAAAAAATTCAAGTTCCCACTTTTCATTTCTTACATGATTTTATAGCCAAATTTTAAAGGCCTTGGTTTTGTTGGTGATGAAACAATCCCATTTGACCTTCTGCACATTCACAGTTTGCTATTGTGATTTGAAAGTACTCTTGCTAATTACAAACCTTCCTACCTCATGTGAATTGTTAGCATGCATAGAAACGAGGCATTTATGCTAACCATCTTTTTAAGCGAAAGATTAAAAAGGTTTTCCACTTCCAAGAGTTCGGTGAAGCTGTCATGTAAAGTCTTGTTATGTTCAGGCTAGTTTTTGCAAGGTCATTGTGTGATTGTCAGACTTGTTCAAGAAAGATTACTAACTATATGATGCTACCTCATTTCAAAGCGATAATTGGGATTAGTTTGATGTGCTAGGTTTAAGGTATTTTCCCTCTAGAGCTGATATTTTATTGATACATACTTTTAAGAGGCTCGGATGAGGGGAGTAGGGAAGTGCCATTGGATGGGAACACTAATAATATTTGACCATTCTCAATTTGGTAGGAGTCTCTTTTTTCCTTGTTAAAGATGAGAAATAATAGTTACGAATAATGGTATCTACAAAAAATAGGTTTTTTTACCAGTACTAGGGATAGTAGTTATTAGAAGGGGTAAAATAATTTTTAAAATACAGTAGCGAAGACCATCTAGCATTCAATCCACCATGACTTGAAGATCACTATTCTATATACAACACCTTTTCACACATTTTAGTGGATATTTATGTTACAATGATTGGAATGTAGACACAAGATGCTGAATAGTTCCTAGACCCAACTAAGAAGGCTAGATGCAAATGTCCAATAGAAACCAGCAAAATGTACGTTAGGATCTGGCCTTACTAGGAAAACCAGTGATGATAAAACATAATAGGAAATAATGGTCCGAATGAACTAATTCAATGGCAGATAAAACGTTAAAATAGACTAGTTATGATTGACTTTTATACTAGCTTACTAGAATAGTCTTGTCATGATCATGATTGATTCAATGGTAGATTCTCTAAATAGACTTGTCAGGACATTTTGCCACCTATGCTCGATGTGATCTTGCAACAGAAAAATAATCTAGAATATGCTTTGATTCTACGGTTTTTTGTAAGCAAGATGCTACTATAATTGTAGAAGTTTGTAGACTCACTTTGATAAGCTTGCATCCTTCAGAGACGTCCTCTTAGTATGATACTAAAAATGCTTACCATGTATAGGGGCAATATAGTTTTACCAACAAAACAAAGACCGAATATTTTTAGTCCAGAAGGGGTGGTGACAAGTGAGTGGAACCAAAAGTTGGCCCACAGCCAGCAGCGAAGAGCAATCATATCAATAGAAAGGGTTTTCTATAAATAAACAAGAAATGATAGAAAATGTAGCGGCAAATGAAGTTCAATAATACAATGTCCCAATCATATTACCGAAATAAGTTCAAATTTCCTATGGTCGTACTGGGCCCTTCTAGGAATTTAGAATGTTAAAATTATAATGTGTTGCAGTAACTTAGAGGTAAACATGTGCTCTGATAAAGAAAGCAACTTACAGATGCATACCAAAACATTACTCCTGCTAAAAGTATTGACCAATGTAATACAAAATTAATAATTACCTACCAAGTCAGTAATAATATTAACTACCTTCAACAAAATTGTACAACGATTAAGATGTATGCATAAATGGGACTGCTATATAATCTCCTCCTCTGCAGCATTTTACCTGGGAAGGATTCGAAATTGATTCTCAACTAATAAAGTAGCTGAAGACAGTGGGAAAAAAATGCCAAATTTGAAGAAAAACTAAAGAGGAAAATGGATGTAATGTACAACCAGTAGGTGTTATTGGATATTGTCAGGCCAAGCAATGACCGAAGCTTTCAGAAACTATATTACAGAAAAAAATTACACAATCTGCATTATTCTGCAATAATCTGGACATGCATCTGTAGAGTGCCCACATCACAAGGTGGGTAGTTTGTTCCTGAACATAGTTTTCAATTTTTACACTTTTAAATACTCAACGTGGTTATTCTATCATTTGTCTCATTTGAAATTGAATTACAAACCAAGGATGGCCGTGACCTAACAAACATTAAATTTTGAAATATATATGAACAATATTAAATATTAAAGTATAGACCAAAAGGTTAAGAGGGATTGAAGCAAATGATAAAATGAGCAATTTTGACTATAAGTAACAAACGAATAGACTAATGAAGAAATAAAAAGAATAAAAGTTCCAATGGAACTTGAAATATGGGGACAATACAAAATCAGCCCCCATCGGGAGAAACTATTTCATAAACACAACCATGCACTACTCCTTGAAGGCAAGAAACCATCAGGCTATGCCAAAGATACAAATGGCCACATTACAACAAAATAATTAGAAAGAAGCAGCTAATAGGCGCATTAGCGTTAATAATGCTGATATCCTGGTAATCAAACCAGAAAAGCTTCTGTAAATGAAGTGCAGCTCTGCATGTCGAGGTAACTGTCTTCTAAACGATGGAAGTATTTAAATAGATAACTTGCATATGGGACAAGATGCTTGTTTTGCAAGCCAGGGATCAATGCACTGCAATCAACAATGCCAACAAATAAACAACGCAGTAACAGAAAATCATCTAAATAAACATGGCTACAAGAAATGAAATATTAGTTTCAAAGCAAACTTCTGACACTAATGAGAACATGAAAACAAGTAGCTTTCTATACAAAAGTAGATACACTCTCTTATTGAGAAGAAAAATACATAATTTACATTTAATCTTTACCTCTTTATGAAACTTATGCATGCATAACAAATGCCGAATAACCTCTCCAGATTTTGGCATCTCTAAGCAAACAGAACAGACTTCATCTGAAATATCATTCTGTAATACAACAAGACATTATCAGCTAAAATTAAAGACAAGCATCCAAAAATAGTATTTGATAACCTGTTTCCTTTAATAATGAAAAAATTGAATTCACCTGAACAGTTGATATGGGTAAGCGGTCAATATGCCGTTGTGATGCACCCTTGGAATTGTTATTGTCATCATCAAGTGCCAATAACATCTCATAATCATTCCTGATCAAAACATTTGAAATTTTTTATTATACACTAAGATATTCATGAATGCAAAAGCATACATGAACGTAATGCATTACAGAAAAAAAATATGACATACAGTCACTCCCTTGTAATCCAGATCATCTTCACAATAAGTGCATGCTTACAGGGATCAGCTCTTAAAGGGAATGAAAGTTTTAACTATCAATAAACATCAACCCGATACAAGAAATGGCCTTAGTTATGTATGAAGTTATAACCATAGTTACACAGACCAGAAACCAAAACAATATAGCACAACACAAACTTAGGAAACAGATACATAAGATAGCCAGAATGATTGTGTCAATTAAAAAAAATGCAAATTCGAAACTTGACTTGAAAAATCTATCAAACCACAGCTCAAATAAGTGGTTGATGAGCTCAAGACCAGTTTTAAATTCTGATAGCTGATTGCGGTCATCTACATGGAAGTACAAATACAAGATGATGCCCAAGAGCCTTGGTATTTTACGCTTTGGCCTTGTAACTCTACAAAAAACATAATTTTGAACTGTTTGTGGTTCACTTTCTTCCTTTCTTCTTTGAATTTCATTACACTTTCAATATCCTCTTGATCGACCAAGCAACATCTTCCAAATTAGAGGAGCTAATTTCATAGCTTTCCTCAACCATCACAAGGGTGGTATCATACACCACAAATGTACAATCTTGTAGTGAATAAGCTCACATAACATTACAAAACCCTAGACCCAAACCTAATCCTTTGAGGGTTCATTCAAGAGGCACCATGATTCACATACCTTGATGGAAAGACTTCATCCACACCACTGGGATGAGATCTTCAACCTCAACCATTAATTGAGCTTATCAGTCTAATTCAAACCATATACAATAGTATAATAGCCAACACATTCTTATCAAATGTTAGTTCCATGCCATCAATGTACCAATACACACAACCACATGGTGACCAACTTATACATGCATACACATAGTGATTAACTTTATGTATAGAACACATGTACACAATGTGACTACTTCAAGCATACATCACATATACACAATATGATTAAATCACGTATACATCACATGTACACATAGCGACTAACTCATAGATACATCACATATACACAATGTGACTTGCTAGAAAAGATGAAAGTGGCAACCTTACAAGCATCTTCCACTTTACTTGATTTACTAACACATAAGCCTTCAAGTACATCTCAACCAGGAGGAGGAATGATCGTGCTTCCCCTATTACAGCATGGGTTCCATTATTTTTCTGTGATCAGTGTTAACTATGATGACAAGAAAAGTATCCACTACTACTTGTTTCATCACCGGCAAGGGTACAAGTGTAAAAACACACTATACCAGTAGTCATTAATAAGATTCCCAAGCCCATTAATCATCTGTGTCATCATACAACCAGATAAGTTACATAGTCCAAACGTCTTATGGTTTTACCACAAAACCCAAGCCTAGTGCCTAAATTGTCAATCACTTGGACTAATTTAACAATCAAAATCTTGAAAACCATACCTCATGTAGACACCACACTAGAATCATATACATTCTTTTTGATACACCAAGGTGAATACTAAGCCCTTGAGACAGGTAGCTTCTAGCATCTATTTGTGTTTTATATTTGTAGTCAGGCATTTAAAAGTGTTGGCTCAATTGGCTTGAAGCTTCCTTTTATCTGATTATTAATTCCAAAGGTTGTGTTGTGTAATGTCCCCAATTTATGTGGCTGGGTCGGTGAGCAAATATTAAATAAATAAAAGATTGAAATCATAAATAAATGTTAAATATTATTAATTTTAATTAAATCGCCTCTAGAGGCCGACTTCTTGCATTGTTATTATTTTTAATAATTTGCCTTGAAGGGCGACATTAAATTCGTCTTATTTAGTTGCTTCTGGCTTTGACTGTGAGACTTTTTTTTAGCATCAACGTTTCGAATCACACTCAGTGATCCATCATTGGGATGTCTAGAGAATGCAAGGATATAAAAAAAATGTAAGTTCCAATATAAATTTATTTATTTTTAAAGTAAATATTACACCCATAAAATTATCAAAATAGTTAGCATTTCTGAATAGATTTGAAAGCATTATGAAAAGATGACACATCTATAAATAATGATAAAGTTAATCAAATTCAAACCATAAAAAACAAAAAAAAATATACTAAAATCTATTTAAAAAAAGAAACCACTAAGATTTGTTTTTAAAAAACATAAATAAAAATATAATAATTTTTAATTTTAACTTTAAAAAATACTAAATTTTATATAATATATATAAATAGTTATTTTTTTTTTATTCTAAAAAACAAAATCAAAACATGCTAGATTTATATAATTAGTAAATTAAAAAAACTTACTACCAAAATTTAAAAATTAAAAATTAAAAATTAAATTCCATGTTAAAAACATATGATTAATATTTAATAACTAAATTAAAATGATACTAAATTTAAATAAATTAAATATTAATTTTTCAATGAAAACTTAATTGGAATAAAATAATAAAAGAATTTTTTACAAACGTGTTAGTCATTTAAAAAATCTAAAATCATTGTTTAAAATTTTATAAGATATAGAAAAAGTTAAACAAAATTCTAAACAAAAGCCCTAAACTACAAATGAGCCGGCAACCTCTATGGGAGACTTGCAATTGACCAGAGGCTGCAATGCAGGTTAGGTATGCAGGTTTGTGTAGAGTTCTTCACGTGGCAGAAATAAATATTTGTGCTGAAAACTAGAAAAGGTGGCCTGTTCCACAAGTTTTGCGGCCGTGAAATACTTTTTTTCTCACGTTGGGTTTGTCTGTTGTCACGACTTATGCCTTTAAGACCCCTATCATGTGGATAGAACAAACTTGTTGTACCCTAGCCACTAGCAAGAGAATATTCACTAACAGAATGATAATGTGCTTGGTCAAGGTCAGGATGTTATTTATAGAAAAAGTTATAAAAAAACCCTTAAAAAATGCCTTACAAAAACATTTTTTAATAAAACTAAAGTTGCCTTGTTCCATATGAATTTTTAGATGATTTTAACGAATTTCAAAAAAAAATTATAAGTTCACTGAATTTCAAACTTGAAACCGAAAATTCAGTGAACCCTGTGACACAGTTATCCATGATCATGAATGGGAGATAATATAAAAGCATGTAATGCCCCGCCAGGAAACCCCGAAGGGATTAAGCCATAACTCAAGAATAGAGTGCAAAAATTTTTTATTTTTTATTTTTTTAAGTTACACCACACAATCCGGCCATCAAGGCGAAACATAAACAATATACAAGCGACCACATCGGTCCAATAATAATAAACGATCCTTGAAAGGAACAGGATCCAGCTGAACATAATCAAAGCTAAAACAAGAGGTCCATGAGAGCATCCATAAAACTGAGCCATCACCACCCAAGGTCTAACATGAAACCGACACTCACAAGGGCAGAGACAAAAAGGACGACTCACAAAGGTACTCCTAACAGGACCAAACAACAACACACTAGCGAACGTAGGGACAAGTGTCATCACACAACCTGGTATGGTTACCATGGCAAGTCTTCATAGGTCCCGGCCCCATACACTGGGTTACCCTGGCAACCTAATCCGAGCTTCCGGCCCATCCAAGCCTCATGTGGACCCACACATCCTCTCGTGAAGACAAGGAAGATGGTTTGCCATTTCAGGCCTTCTCACAGCATGTCGAATCTATGATAGCACTCGTCCCATGTGTGAGGCACATTATCTTATTAGAGATTACATTCTAATCTACTGTAGGTTATCACTTATTAGACTCACTTTCGACGGGTTACCCAGCAGCCACTTTGGGCGCGGCCCCCAATCGAAAGCCACTTTCCCATACGACACTAGACTATACTCGGACGAACTCAAAACCAAGGAATACACATAGTCAGACGAACAGAGTTCAGGAAGGGAGAAACAATCATCAGGTCAAACACGACTCAAGGGTAATCACTTGCTGACGATACTCTAACTAGAGACCCGACCAACAACGGTCAACCACAAATCATCATTCGACTCACACAAAGAGGAAATGATCAACAACGACACTACCACAATACAACAGTCAACTCGATGTTGGTCAACCACAAATCATCATTCGACTCACACAAAGAGGAAATGATCAACAACGACACTACCACAATACAACAGTCAACTCGGAATCGAGGACTGAAACAGGTACCCCAAGTCATTCCATACGACAGGGACCTATCAAACAAAGCACTCTTGCCATTTCATAATTGAAGCGAATACAGCAATTAAACTCGCAAGGCAATAATCAGAAAGGCAATATTTCTTCAAATTGATTTAATCATTACAAGTCGATCGAGTTTTCTACATGATCTAAAGCTGATTACAGTTATCTACCTCAACTGGGGATAAGTTGTTCTTGGTTTTCTAACTCTTAAGGTTCAAAGCATCGAACAGGCAATTTAAGCCATAAGTTTTTTTTAAACCAAATTTATAATAATAAAACTCAGATAACCATTAATCTATTAAATAAGATATTTAATCTCCGACAAAACATCATAGACATACTGGTTCAAAATCAATCTCTACAGATTCATAATTTTCAATCCCAGATGTACCATACGAAGCACGGAAATATAATTATAAAAAGAGAGTCTAAAAGGAGATAATCATTATCAAAAGCATATCGTTAAATTTCTAATGCCCAACGATAAATATTTCACTACTTTTCAATTACTCAAATGATATGTTCTACGATAACTTTTAACCTCATCAATTTGTATCTACATCGTATTTCAACGATTTCCAATAACATATTATTCTCTATTGTGCTTTTAAACAATACTACCTTAATTAGCCAAATACTCTAATCAGCTAGAAGGTAAGATCTAGATTTATCAATCCAATATCAATAAGAATATACACAACAATATTCAATTTGCAAAATAACAGTTTCAGAACTTAATTAAAAGGGGTGCATAAATCATGAAATGGAATTGAATAATGATCAATCTATAAATTCCATTACAAACTAATCAATATCGAATTAACATTAATCATGATACGCCACCTTTAATCATAATTAAGAATCTACTAAACTTAACATTAAAAAGAACTTTCATTAAAATGATATAAATCTCATATGCATTTTTTTTAATACTAAAAAAAAATACATAAAAAAAACCAATTTAAAACTATGTTCTTTTATTAAAAAGCAACGCATTTGAAACGCGGCGAGGGCGGGCCGTGCCCTAACCCTAGCCGCAGGCGATGAAGGCACGCGGGCGGCGCTCACGGTGGTGCCCGCAGGTGCCGCGGCGCCCTGCGGCCACCGCGGCCACCGCCGTGGGCCGCAGCCGCAGCAATAAACACAGGCGAGCGGGGGGGGGGGGGGTAAGCCCAAACGGGGGTGCGAGCGGGGGAAGGGGAGGAGGAGCGGGTGGAGCTCCGCTCCCCGCCCTCCAACCCCAAACCCACGGTTTAAAAAAAACATACGCCCAGTTCATAAAAAAAGATACGTTTTAAATTTTAATTTGAACACACAGTTCGCTAAAAACAATAAAAACGCACAATTCGCTAAATCTCTAATTTCATTTTGAAACAACCCAAAACGAAGTTTGATTATAAATTTCGGGTTACATTAAAATCCGGTTTCAATGAAATTCGTTTTGGGTTTTCTAAATTCTTTGATGGTATTCATCTCCCCATACACAATGGGATTCAAACCACCCAAAAGGAAACATTGAGGGGTAACCAAAATCTCAAAACAAATTTCCAACCAATTCAAAATGGACAATCACATGGATTCTTCAAAAACAAATTCAGAATCCTACCTTAATACGCAATCCTGGAATCGCTGAAGGAGAGCCCACCTGCCAGATCCAGCACCATTCCTTCCCAAAACCTCCAATTTCATTCCCAATTTTCTTTCCAACCAAAAATTCTCCAAAAAGACCATTTTTTTTTTCTTAAAATTTTCCCCAAATTTGGGTTATATGGAAGAGTTGACCCAAAAATTCCATTTTTGGGAATTAAAATTTTTATTTACAAATAATTCTCAAAATTAATTCTTTTCAACTATAGCAACAATTTAACTTGCTTTTTAATTCAAAAACGATTTCCTCAATTAATACGATTTAACCTTTCAAATTTTAAAAGCCAACAGAATACGATTAATCTATTGCGATAAAATACATAACTTTCTTTTTCAACAGCATATATAAAATGCATTAAATATTCAAGATTAGTCATTAAATCGAATTTACTTCCAATTTAAAACAAGCAATTCAATAACAACGAAAATCGCATAACGAAATTCCGATTAATCTAGCCCATAAATCTCTAATGCACAAATACATATTTAATCAAGAAATTACTAAGGACTAATTAATCAATTTAACCAAACACACCAAGCACGCAAACCGAGAAAGTCAACCAAACAGACGACTCGCAAACCCAAACAAGAAGGGAATACCGACGACGACTGGCGATGCTCACTGGAGCACGACTAAGGTCAACTAGGGTCTTACGACCACCTAATCCAACTCTAAGGATTAAAGAGGTACACTCAAACCTGCAATCCAGGTGAAGACGAACCTCGCATTCAAGCGGCATTGTACCTGAAATTTCTTGCAACCAAGAGTCATACATGCATACATATATAAAATCTAATGAAAGCATTAGCCCGATGTTAATACCACGAGATAGGTACACTAACAACTTGCATACAACTAGTGTGAAAACCACATCAACAGCTATGCGTAAAATCAACATCTGATTATAACATAATATTACGATAACTAATCAAGATTAAACCAAGGTTAGAGATTGATTAGGGTAGGGGTACTACAAAGCATCATAGCTATGAACCACATGATAGATGGAAAACTGATTGAATTACTTTCTTTTAGATTCAGCAAATAACTAATTGATATACACTTCTATTTTACTGATCCAATCTTGTACTAAATATTATACACTAATATATTCAAGCAATACGGCTGGTTGCTCTTTGCTCAATAGCACGCAAATTGTTATGCCTAAATCAGCAGTTGGTTAGTAATTTGTACTATGGTTTTGTTTGTATTATATAGTTGCCATCAATCATGTTGGTTTGAAGACTTCTTCTCTTTGAATAATAATTAAGTGAGAAATGGCATCATACTTTGGAATAGTTAATATCTTGCTTGAAATTTTGATGCTCTCGATTTATGCAATCTAAAGCACAAGATATGTCCCCAAGACAATACTTGAAACCGAAAATTCAGTGAACCCTGTGACAATCTTATATAGTGATGTTCTAGATGCCTATTTAAATATCAGACTCTCTAGGATCAATGTTATGCGTTCATAACTTTATATGAGTATAAGATTATCCTATTGTCAAACTGCTGTGCTAGGTAAACTAGTGGATTGTGTTACAGAGAAAACTGCTCGCATATGCTTGGGTTTCTCATGAAATGCTTTCTGGGTTTTAATCTTCATTCCTTCACATATCCAAAACATATACAACTTTTAATTTTGATAAAGGGCATAAAAGTAATGACCATATAAATGCTGCCCCTTTTTTGCTGCAAATCAGCAGATCGAAAATAAAAGTGATTAAATGATGAAAATATACGATGTATAAATGTATTTTTTATTAGATAATTGAGTTTGAATGAGATTATCCCTTCCACTAAATCCTAGAAGGGGTTCTAGATTTCAGAAGTTAGCAAATGAGGAAGCAAGATCCTCCGTCCCCTATATCAATGTGATGAGTGGGTTTAGGAAGATATGATTAGAATATGGAATTGTTTCTTTAACGGACTATTCTGTAAATGTTATTGCATTGAGATAATATGATCAATGGCAGTATGGGCTTTATCTTCTGGGTATTGTTTATCCTTCATGTAGAATGTCAAGATATCGTGGTGAGATGATCAGAACATTCTATGTTGTAAACATTGATTGTCATTGATTTCATCCATAAATTGTATTGCTGAGATTATTTTACACTCTTCCAAAATATGTTTACCAATAGATGAGCGCATTATAGATATACATTGCATGAGCATATAGGTATCCTAGCTTAACAATGATTCGAAGTAAATTAGATTCAATCATGCATGTTGGCCACCTCTTGCTAGATCCTTTGTGATGGATTGGGCTCCTCCTATGGACTAGTGTTGTGACCTTTTTCACACATCACCCCA
Source organism: Cryptomeria japonica (assembly GCF_030272615.1). NCBI lineage: Eukaryota > Viridiplantae > Streptophyta > Pinopsida > Cupressales > Cupressaceae > Cryptomeria > Cryptomeria japonica. The sequence goes on along the minus strand of NC_081415.1, from coordinate 66,699,732 downwards.
TTACTGATGGGGACCCCCTGTTTTTGCTTTTTAGGGTCTTGCTTTGGCATCACAACTGCTAATCACCAATTTTTTTGCAAATGAGTTAAGAGTTTTTGATAAGTCATCCCGAGCCAAGTAGAGAAATCATGCTCAGAATCATGTTTGAACGTTGTCAAAATGCTTAGAAGGTCTAAAGGACGAGGATCGCAATTGCTTTGAGTCATTTCTGACAACTTTCTATTTTTAGGAATTTATGCTTTTTTTGCTTTTTTCTAAAAAGAGAAAGTTTGATTTTTTGCACTTTGGGCACATTCCAGGATGCAGCTTTTTTGGCTTGTTTTTTGTTTTTTCTGCTTTTTTGAAAGTAGAACCTGGGTGTTGTTCCTCATGGCATTTGATTACTACCCATGTTGTCAGATTCGAAAATTTTTGCCTCTAAGTACAAAAAGCAGGGCCATCTTTTTTCCGCTTTTTTTCCCGAGATTAGGGTTTTCATCTTCAAACCATATCATTATTGCCCATGTTTTCCGATTCGAAAATTTTTGCCTCCAAGTGCAAAAAGCAAGGTTTTGCTTTTTCTACTTTTTTTTCCGAAATTAGGGTTTTGATCCTCAAGCCATATTATCGCTACCCATGTTCTCAAAATCTGAAAATTTGGTCTCTAAGGAAAAAAAGCAAGATGGAAACCCTAATTAGGGTTTTGTTCTAGAAGATTAGCCATATGATTAATGCCCATGCCTTCAAATTTGAAAAATTGTCTTTTAAGTGCACAAGGCAAGGTAAAAACCTAATTAGGGTTTTTGTTCCAGATGAACGTGGCAGGTAAAAATTGGACATGGCAAGTCAAAGATATGACAGTTTGAATAAGTGTAAAAAAATGGTTGTCTATATAAAATTCACCCAAGGGAAGAATGGCAGAGAAAGATTGTCTAGAAGCTTGGAAGATGGCAAATAAAGCATAAAGTCCGCCAAGGTTAAGATGTCAAAGGTAATGCAAAGTGGAAGCATGTCCAAGCTTCCTTGAACTCCGCCTAGGCACATAAGGAAACATGTCCAAGCTACTCCAAACTCCGCGCTATCCAAGCATTTGCCAAGCCCGCCTTGGCAAGGAAACCATCAAGTCACCAAGCATAAGAAGAATGTCCAAGGTATGAGAAAGTCCGCCCTAACACAAGGAAGATCCAATGAAGCATGAAGTCCGATAGGCACAAGAGGTAGATGGCAAAGAAGTCACAAAGTCCGCCTTGGACAAATGGCTAATGAATATCAAAGTCCGATTTGGAAGAGTTGAAGTTGGCAAGCATGTTAATTTCCAAGTCCGCCAAAAACAAAGTTGGTATGACTTCCTCCAAATCTGCCATGAAGATAAGGTTGAGAGAGAAAAGGAAAGGGCTTAGACATGTTAAGAAGAAAATAAAATTTGATAAGGTAGATGGCACAAACAAACACAATTTGGCAAGACTTAGACAGTTTGCTTGGGCATAAATGGAATATGTGAAGATGCCTAGGCAAGACATGAAAATTTGCCTATGGCTCAAGGATAAGACATGAAGACAATCGACTTGCCATGCCAAAGAGAGAAAATGGCTAAAGGGAAGAACAAATTTGACAAAGTAGCACATGAAATCGAGGGTCAAACAAACGAATGGGTTGGAAAATAAAAAGTTTGATACATGAAAAATGGCTAAGTATGGAATTTTCCAAAAGAATCAAATTCTGACTAAGTATTGGAGAGGAAACAAGAAGAAAGAAGAAGAACAAAGAGGAAAATAAAAAGGCGATGAATAAAATTCTTGCCCAAAGGTGGAGTTTGTTCTACTCAGCACAAGTTAGATCCAAAATTGAAGGCAAATCCACAAGCAAAGTGTGTCCAAACATAGAAATGGTCAAAATCTTGGCTAGGAAGGATCCACATGAAGGTGTCACAAAATAAAATTGACTGGCCAAAATTTGGCTAAGTATGTGAAATACTTCACAGAAAAAATTCCAAACTTCCTCCATTATGGCATAAGGCATAGTGGCATTCTTCTCCAAATTCAAGACACTTGAAAGAGTTTCCAGGCATCAAGAAAAGTCTTCAGGTTTGGCGAAAATTCTAAACTTCTAGAAGGATTTCATCTCTTGAAGAGTCAAAGACAAGCTTCTAACCGAGATCAGATAATGGCAAAAAGACTATTCCAAACATATTTCCATAAGCAATTTTGGCACAAATTGGAGAATTCAAGGAAGACATTCAATAATTAGATTGTTCCAAGTCAACGTGTCCAAGTTCAATGAACCTAACTTATCCAGAAGCTTTTAGAAAGAACACTTCACAATAAAACAACCTTCTATTTTATTATTGGTTTATATTTAGCAAGAAAGACAAGTGTCCTCAAATGTAATTTTCTCATTGGTCAAAGGGTAGTTAGTTGTAACAAACCCTAATTAGGGTTTTATTTTGTAATCTCGACTGTTGATTGAAAATCAATCCTAGCCATTGAGTTGTAATTAGAGAGCCTATAAATTGAGCTCACCCCTCATTTGTAAATCATGGGAGCATGTTGCAAAACATGTTGAGATAAGTAATTGTTGCTTACAACTGCCAAAGTAATAAGTAATACATTGTTCGAATTGATGGTGATTACCTCTCTTATTTTGGAGTTGGCATGGTTCTTATGCCTCATCATAGTTTAGATTTTATTTCATGTATATTAGATGAATGAAGGATCGATAATTTAGATTGGTGAAACTTTTGCTCATACTTTTGTTGGATGGATGATTTTCATTCAATGTGTAAAGTTAGCCTGTGCTTTTGATGCGGATGCTTAACTTCTACTTTAAGTAATATTGTTCAATTGTTGGTATTATTCATAAATGTGAAAATATTGAGCACAACCTTAAAAAGATTGCACATGCTTTGCGTAGTTGTCCTCAGTGTGGCGAAACAAATTGTTGTTATTAGTTTCACGCAATCTTTACCGTCTCTTGAATTCTTAGGAATAGATTAGAATTTCTAAACCCTTATCTCCTTTTCAGTTTTCTTGAAGTCCATGATCCAAAACTCAACGATAAATCTCCACTGTGAGTTGAACGAGCCAAGCATAAGTCCCCTTGTATTTCAACATACATAACCAAGGTAGCTATCCAACACAAAGTCGCTCGTTCGCACGTAAACCTTGGAGTCGCCTTGTGGTCTTTCTCGCAATCTTGACACAAGTAGTGATTTTGTTCTGGAGAGGATAGAGTATCCTTGGATATTTTATTCTAATGTTTGGTATATGATAAAACATACACCAACAAGTAGCATGGGGAAGCATAATGCTTCGTGGTAGGGTGGATATCACCTTGATGATGTTCTCTCTCTTCCACTTCAAGTTAATATTTACTTAGCTTAGGTTTATTTGCATTTAGTTTAGGATATTCCTTTGGAATTCCTACATGTAATTTGTCCTCTAGTACATGTGTGAGAACAAGTCATTTCTTTTTATTTTCTTTTATTAAAGAATATTAGATTTCCTCCATAAGAGGATGTGGACACATGGCACACACATTTTATGAATGGTGGCATTCATAGATTTGGGAGTTAATTTGTAACTCCTCTCCTCATCTCTATTTAAGAGATGTCTCCTCTCTCATTTCTCCTTAATGACAATATTGTAAAGAGCTTCTTGCTCCCTCTCTCTCTCTCATTTTAGGCATTGCCTCATTCATAATAACACAAAGGGTTTTTCTTTGTTTTTCCCCTTTCAAAAGTTCTTGTGCCTCCTCCTTCACATTTGGGTGATTGCTCCAAAGATTTTTACATTTCTCTTGGTAACTTTTACTTCATCAATAAACTTACTTGGATTTTATTTTTCTTTCCTTGCTCTTGTATTTCCTTTCATGGTATCAGAGCAGGTTTCTAATCCTTGTTTTAAGTTGAAATTGATGAAGGTTACCATTCTGTGGAGTTCACCTTCTTGGAGGCATTCTTGAGAGGAGAAGAAGTTCTTTCTCTAATATTTTCTACTGTGCAAGTTTTTTATTTCAAATTTAAAAAAAAAAATTTCAAACTTGTTAACAAGTTTGCCTGCAGGTTTAATCTTCTATTCTAGTTTTTTATAAAAAAACAAAAATCTTTGGAAGGCTTGCCGCCAAAGTTTCTTCTTTCTGGTTTAAAGTTGTGGCTTTGGAAGGCTTGCCGCCAAAGTTTCTGGTTTTTTTTTTTTTTTTTTGTGAATAGCTTGGAAGGTTTACCGCCAAACTCGGCCTCCTTAATCTGTTTGGTCGGCTTACCGCCAAAACATTTTGCATTATTCAGTTGCTTCTCTGTTTGTTTGTAGGTTCGTTCTAAGAACAAAAAAAAAATCAATTCATTCTCTGAAATTGTTAGTTCTAATTCACCGTTTGTCTCAATCCAATCTATGTTGTGCTGTGTATTTCAACGTATTCTGGTTAATCTAATTCATTCTAACATTTAATTATTTAGTGCAGCTGTAGCATAGCTAATTATTGTAATTTTTGAGGTAGAAGATTGTTACATATCTCACACTCCTTTGCTCCAGTTCAGGTTTTTTGTCTGTGCTTTGTTTTCTCTGCACAAAGACAAATCTCAGCTCCTTTGTTCTATCTCTGCTCATTTTTTTTCTGTCTTTATCATTATTTCCTATGTTATTTTCATCTTTTCATTTCTGCTCATACTGTTTCTGCTTATAACGTTAAGCCAACTTGTGAGATGACAGTCTCTTTTAGCTCAATCTAAATCTAGCTCCAATTGTTATCACTCTTCTCTATTTTGTAACGCTTGTTTCTGCAGCTATAATAATTCTTAATAACACCTCTGGTATTTCCATCATCTCTTGCGTTGCATAGCTTATCGCCTCTGCTGTTTGACTAGTCTTTTACATTTTTGGTCTATTCATTTCTTGCAACGTATGAAAGTTTACATTCATTACGAGAGTTTCATCCTTATTCCTTGCTCTCTCCTGTAACGTATACGCTTTTCCTTTATTAAAAAGTTTAAGTTTTGTTTTATTCCATTCTTAATCCTTTCACGTGATAAAGTTAACTTTCTAAAAAATTATAAAGTTTAAAGAAAAGTTTATAAAGATTTTAATATATAAAAAAATAGTTTAAAAAGTTTGTATTAAAGTTTTTAAAAAAAAAAAGTTTATAAAATTTTCTCACATGTAAAAAGTTGAAAAATTTAAAAGTTAAAAAAAAAAGAGTTTATGATTTTTTATATAAAGTTTTTTACTAGAGTTTTAATAAAATTTGTTTTATTATTAATAAAAGGTTTGAAGTTTTTTCTAATAAAAAATTTGTTTAATTAAAATTAGAGTTTTTTTTAAATTTAAATTTGTTATTTTAAAATAACATTTATTTTGATAAATATTTTTGTAAATTTTTTTTTTTAAAAAGTTATTATATTTGATTCAATTTTATTCAAAGGAGGTTCATATTTTTTAATCAAAGGGGATTTTCTTTTTTTTTAAATCATTATTTATTCACATTGTTTTGTTATCGTGTCTACTTTAATTCTTGAAATTAAGTTAAATAGTAGTAATTATCATTCATGGAAAACACATATCTCTTTTATTTTTCGTTTCAAACACCTTTTGGATGTTGCTACTGATAAAACCTCTGAGCCCGCTACAACTGCTCCTCAAGCTGACCAAGACAAGTGGAAGGCTCAAAATGAGGAAGCACTTGGTTTAATTGGTATTTCAATGGTTCCTGATTTGTATGTTTTAATTGGAAATTGTACAAAAGCGTATGAAGCTTGGAAATTTTTTAAAACAACTTATGATAGCTCAAATGAATCCCGAAAAATTCAGCTTCAAAATCAACTTGAAGATCTCAGGTATACGGATTTTAAAACCATGGATGAATTCTTATTAAAGTTTGATTCTGTTAATAGTCAATTAACTGGTTTAGGAGTTACTCTAGCTGATTTACGTTTAATTCATCTTATTCTTAAAAAATGTCTTCCTCGTCAATTTCAACAATTTATTACGAATATTCATGCTCAACTTGCTATTCCTACCTTAGCTACTCAATTAACTTATGATATTTTTCGTAATTTATTGCATCAAGAGGAAGCTAAATTAATTCAATTTGGCACTCTTAAAAGTAGTGAACATGCTTTTATGTCTAAAAATCAAAATCATAATAATAATTTTAGATCCAATAATAATAATCATAATCATAGTCATAATAATAATAACAAATCTTCTAATTATCAATCTCATTCTAAATCCTACCATAACAATTCTCATAATAATAATCATAATAATATGTACAATAATCAAAGAAATAATTCTCAAACAAGACCCCATTGCACATATTGTGGGAAAGATGGACATATTACTAATAATTGTTTTAAGAAGCAAAATGGTAAAAAGCCCATGAACCAAAATAATCAAAATAATCAACAACATAAACCTCATTATAAGAAAGGTAATAATAATGGTAATTCATCTCGTCATGCATTTACATGTACCTATAATGTTTCTCAACCACTTGAGTGGATTATTGATTCTGGTGCATCTCAACATGTTACTTCTCATAAAGAATGTTTTGAATCTTTGCATCCTGATACTTCCAATATTCCTGTTCAATTAACTAATAATCATAGTTGCAAAGTTGAAGCTATTGGTGATGTGAATGTTCCTAATGGGAAATTACATGATGTTCTTTATGTTCCTGAATTAAAATCAAATTTGATTTCAGTTTCTAAACTTTGTCAAGATTATAAGATTAACTTTTATAGGGGCATATGTTATATCATTGATCCAAAAACTAATCATGTTATTGCTACTGCTAAAATGGATAGTGATAACTTATTCAAGTTCTATGAATTTTCTCCTCCAAAGTATTCTTTGCTTACTACTGTTGATTTTACTATATGGCATGAAAGACTTGGCCATCTCAATTCTAATTATATTTCATTGATGCAAAAAGCAAATATGGTTGATGAATTGCCTAGTATTGTTCCTTCTCAAATTGTTTGCAATGGTTGCATGAGTGGTAAGATGCATAGGGAACCCTTTCCTCATGGTCAATTTTGGAGGGCATATACTAAATTGCATCTAGTTCATAGTGATCTCTTGGGTCCCATGGAAAATCCCTCCATCCAAGGTTCAAGGTATGCACTTACCTTTGTTGATGATTTTTCAAGAATAAGATGGATATATTTCCTTCATAGTAAGGATCAAGTGCTTGATGTGTTTACTGAATTTCATATGTTTGTAGAAAGGCAATTTGGTTCTAAAATTAAGATTCTTCGTACTGACAATGGAAGTGAATATGTCAATAATGCATTTAATTCTTATTTGAAATCTTTTGGAATTAAACATGAGCTTAGTGTGGCAGAACGGAAGCATAGGACAATTGTTGAAATGGCTAGATGTTTATTGCATGCAAAAAATATGGATTACAAGTTTTGGGCTGAAGCTATGGCTTGTGCAACTTATTTAATTAATAGAACACCTACCAAAGCCTTAAAGGATAAAACTCCTGAAGAAGCTTGGTCTGGTAGAAAGCCCAATTTGCAGAATTTAAGAATTTTTGGTTCCATAGCTTATGTTCACAAACCTAAGGAGAAAAGAAAAAAATTAGATGCTAAATCTTCTCCTTTTATTTTTGTTGGTTATGATGAAAATACTAAAGGTTATAGAGTTTACAATCCTATTACTAACAAGGTAAAAGTTGCAAGAGATGTTTGTATTGCAGAAAAAGGCATTCATGATTGTTCTAAAGTGGAGGATGATGAACTTGCTCAAAGCAAAGTTGTGCTTGTGGAGGACCAACCTTCTTCTCTTAACCCTACTCCTAATACATCTCTTTCTATTCCTTCTAGTGGTAGTGATGATGATAATAATAACTCTACTCCTCATGACTCTTCTTCTAGTGATGACTCCATTACTTCTAAAAGAAGATCTAAATGGTTTAAATCTTTAATTCAAGATAGTGATGAATACTTAGCTAGAATGGATAGACTTCAATCTAGAAGAGTTAATTATTGTAATTATGCTTTAATGACTACTATTATGAATTCTAATGATCCTAAAACATTTGATCAAGCTAAAAATCAACCACATTGGGAAAAAACAATGAAGGAAGAATATGATACTTTAATTTCTAACCAAACTTGGGATTTAGTTCCCTTGCCTCATGGTAAAAATCTTGTTTCTTGCAAGTGGCTTTATAAAACCAAATTGAATGCTAATAATCAAGTTAGTAAATTTAAAGCTAGATTAGTTGCTAGAGGTTTTTCTCAAATTGAAGGCTTAGATTATACTGAAACTTTTGCTCATGTTGCTAAAATGCCTACAATTAAACTTGTGCTTGCTTTAGCTTCTAGAATGAATTGGCCTATTCACCAAATGGATGTTAAAAGTGCTTTTCTTAATGGTGATTTACATGAGGAAATTTATGTCTCAACCTCCCGATTTTATTAAAGAAGGTAATGCACACTTTGTTTGTAAATTAAAGAAATCAATTTATGGATTAAAGCAATCTCCTAGGGAGTGGTATTCAAAGATTAATGCATTCTTTCTTTCTCAAGGTTTTATTATAAGTAAAAATGATCCTAACTTGTATATTAAACATAGTGAAGATGCTATTATCATTGTTATCTTGTATGTAGATGATTTGATTTTTACTTCAAGTTCCAATACTTTGATTTTTAATATTAAGTTTCAACTTAATCAAAAATTTCAAATGACTGATTTGGGTCTTTTACATTATTTCTTAGGAATGCAAATTTGGCAAACCTCTAAAGGAATTTTCTTATCTCAAAGTAAATATGTTCAAGATCTCATAGATAAGTTTAAAATGAATGATGCTCACCATGTTTCAATTCCTATTGAATTAGGCACTAAGTTAATGCTTGATATGCAAACTCCTCTTGTTGATCCTACTTTGTATAGACAATTAGTTGGAAGTTTGAATTATTTAACTCTTACTAGGCCAGATATTGCTTATAGTGTTGGTTTGGTTTCAAGATTCATGTCTAAACCTCAACAAACACACTTTAAAGTTGCTAAAAGAATTTTAAGATATATTAAAGGAACTATTAATGTAGGTTTGTTTTATGATGCAAATTCTGATTTTACTTTAAAAGGTTTTACTGATTTCGATCTAGGTGGAGATCCCAATGATGGGAAATCTACTTATGGTTATTGTTTTTTTGTTGGTTCAGGAGCAATTTCTTGGAATAGTAAAAAGCAACAATCTACCTCTCTTGGATCCACTGAAGCTGAGTACAAAGGATGCACTAATGCTTCCAAAGAAATCTTGTGGCTTAGAAGACTACTTGAAGATTTGAGTCTACCTCAACACGAACCAACTCAACTGTAGTGTGACAACCAAAATGCCATTGCCTTGGCTAAAAATCCAGTTTTCCATGCAAGGACAAAACACATTTCTCTCCAACACCACTTTATTAGAGAACAAATTGAAGACAAGCAAGTTTCACTCCTCTATTGCAAGGGGGAAGACCAAGTTGCAGATATTTTGACCAAGCCACTTTGTAAAGAAAAGTTCCAATTTCATTGTAAAAATCTTGGATTGCAACCCATTGAAGGGTTTGATGTAAACTCCCCAAGTAAAGCTTAAGGGGGGGTGTTAAAATATTTAATCTTTACTTAGCTTAGGTTTATTTGTATTTAGTTTAGGATATTCCTTTGGAATTCCTACATGTAATTTGTCCTCTAGTACATGTGTGAGGACAAGTCATTTCTTTTTATTTTCCTTTATTAAGGAATATTAGATTTCCTCCATAAGAGGATTTGGACACATGGCACACACATTTTATGAATGGTGGCATTCATAGATTTGGGAGTTACTTTGTAACTCCTCTCCTCATCTCTATAAGAGATGTCTCCTCTCTCATTTCTCCTTAATGACAATATTGTAAAGAGCTTCTTGCTCCCTCTCTCTCTCTCATTTTAGGCATTGCCTCATTCATAATAACACAAGGGGTTTTTCTTTGCTTTTCCCCTTTCAAAAGTTCTTGTGCCTCCTTCTTCACATTTGGGTGATTGCTCCAAAGATTTCTGCATTTCTCTTGGTAACTTTTACTTCATCAATAAACTTGGATTTTATTTTTCTTTCCTTGCACTTGTATTTCCTTTCAAATTTGCTTTCCTAGGATGTTCTCCTCCTAGAGCTTTCTAACATAAACTAGTGTATTCTTGAGTTGCACTGAACTACTTCAGATCACTCATGTACATTCACTTATCTAATACCATTAACCTGCAACACAAATCTGCTACCAAAACCAACAAAGATGATGAAATAAGAACTACTTTAATGTGTTATAAAAGTCAGCATCCAAGGTCATTAAATATACCTGCTGCTGACTTGGGTGCACAAAACAAAACTAAAGCGCTAATTGAAGTTGGAAAGTTATCACATTTCCTTCACTTGAGTCTCTAAAAATAGGACCCAAAAATTACTACTCTTGCACTCACAAAAAAGAACTCTTAGACACATAATAAAAATTAAAAAAATATATATCTAACAAACTAAAAACATCAAGAAAATGACTAGACACCTACACCTAAATTTAGGAAATCTAACACTCACTATAATATTCTAAATTTAGGAAAGCTAACACTATTTAAAAGTATCCATCTATAGCAGTTTAATTTACTAAACATAAGATGATTCTGTACCCATCTTTTAAGTGTAACTGTTATTGCACCTCCCAGGAAAGAACATCAGCCAAGCTATCAAAAATCAACGAGTGCAAAGCTTTAGATGAGTTCAATAGTCTTTTCCTATTACCCATACTATTCTATAGTTAATGGAAATATTTTGGTGAAAAGCTATAAGGGAAAGAAAAAATTTAATACTCTTAACTTCAAAATGCATCTCATAAACAAAACTATGATAAATTGGAGAACTTACTCATTGAAGTCACGTTGAACTCCAGCAAGGAACTGATGAGTGACGTTGCTTTCAACAGCATGTTCCATTGCTTCCAACATATCTACTCTCTACAAAATAGGTCACCAATAATTAAAAATAGCATTCATTACACAAGATCATGGAGTAGAAAAAAGTAATAGTTATATTCCTCAGATATATTTACCATTTCTATGTTCATATGTGATGGGAATTGGAATCTGCTGCCACGAAATGGTCTCCCTGATGCACGGTGCCATCTTCCTGAAACTACATCTCTCCTTCTATGTGGTGGAACAGTTGGATGACTAGCTAGAAAGGGAGGTAGTGATGGACGAATTGCCAAAGAATGGCTTGGTTCTCTCCTTCCCCCGATTCCAAAACTGGCCTGCCAGATTTACATAGTTTTATATATCAAGTTTTCATTTCATTATCAAAAATATGTATTCCATGCCTAAAACAATTTAGCCAACAACTTTGTAGAGATAAACTTATTGAACATCACCAAAGAAACTGAAACCAATACTGCAATAAGAGACATTAAAAGCAACAAACAAGACTAACACAACCTTCATGAATGCAAATGTTACCGACACTGCATCGAATTCTTGACAAGGCAGCACAAGTTAAAAATGAAACTACTGAAACAAATGCTAGACAGTTATAAGATCTGTACTTTAGTGCAAATATTTTCTGGTATTTTTGGTGAATCAAATTTGATTGGGTTTATATTCAGTTTCAATTGGGCTATATACATGTTAAACACAGGTTTATAGCTGAGGGAAAAACTGCATAAAGGAGACATCTAAATTTAATAATTTTCACATATTTGGATTCCTCTAAAAATATTTATACACTCTGAAAAAAACAGTAGCTTGTTTTGAGTCCATATATTAAAATTATAGCTTCTGCAAAATGCAGGACATTGTATCAATGACAGGTACAAATGGAGCCAATGTAATTTTACCATTTTTGTCGGGGCTGAAAATGTCACAATGCAAAAAAGGCATGGCAGATGGTTTCAACTGGGGCTTTTCCAAGTGAATTGGTTCTTCTTCTGTCTCTGCGTATGGGAAACATTTTAGTGCCTGTTGTCAACCTATACTCATCCTTGGGCATAAACTAAGTTGCCAGTTTGGGTTTTGGGTACGAGAACCCAGTTCATGGGTAGGGGCCAAAAAAAATTTGCCCTTGGGTACATGGGTTCAGGTTTGTCCGTATATATATATTTCTTTATATATATATATAAAGAAATATACAAAATTATAAAACTAAATACATTTGATAGTATGATACTTCATCATTGACCAATGCCAAATGCCAATTGATAGTTAAATATTTAATATTTATCTTTATCAATTGGCAATTAATAGTAATAATTTTAGTTATCTAAGTTCTTGATTCTGGTTTCCACTCCTATACCCCATCATTGTAATCAAATTTCTTATATGACAAGAGATCCCACTGACTAGTGGTCCTTTGGGAGTGGAGACGTTAATAGGTTTGAGGGGTAGCCAAGATAAGCTACACAAGGTGTTAGATGTAAGAAAAACAAAAAGAGAAAAGAGAGAGTGAAGAGTGCAAAATGATCTTTGTATTGGATGAAATGATGCTCTTAGGGGACATTCTAGGGTTTTTGGGTGCAAAAAAAGTCAAAAATGTATGTTTTTGTTCATGTTTTTGGCACTAGGGGTTACACCCACTTTCTAGCTATAAATGGCTTATGAGCAGCAAGATGGGGTTAGGCCCTCTTTTTGGCTCTAAGTGGCTTATAAGAAGCAAGGTGGGGTTAGGCCCCCTTCCCGGCTCATGGGAGTAGTAAGGCGGGGTTAGGCCCCCTTCCGCGTGAATAGAGAAAGCACATACAAGCACCCCACTAGGTAGACCACCTTGAGTGGATGTCCAAGACTCCAATGTGCCTTCCATGGGCCAAGAAGTTAAGTGTACGCTCTTGGGCTTAGTGCGGGATGGCTTTGGGCAGACCTATCATGCTTCCTCCTCCAAACCCTATGATGCACTTGCTTGTTGCAAATTCAAACACTTCTTTCTTTCTTCTTGATCATGCCTGCCTACAAGGTAAAAATAAATCAATGGATGCATTCTAGTCAATAAGGGATCTAACAATACATGTATTTGCGTGTATGCCCCGTGTTTGCTATATATTCATGTGTATGTGTGATGTCCCCTACTTGGAAGCTGTTATGTGTTTCAACAATTATCATACATTTCTGAATGCATTATCAAGTTAATATGATTTTTTCAATTAATTCCACATTTTATAATTCATAGCCCTCTATATTATGATCTAACCTCATTACTGCCTAGTCCTAAGGGAGGAAGGGGTAATTATGTTACCAGGAAACTGAGAAACCAAACTACAACAGGCTCCCTCAAGGTTTATGGATGCAGGTCCTTACCCCACCTCAGGAATACTCCCTCAAGGTTTACAGGACACTGATCCTTACCCCATCTCAGGACCACCTAATCGGTTGGAATTAGACCGCCTTTCCCTTTGCACAAATCATTCCCATCCTCCACAGGTATTACTGGTCTATATATATAATAGTCTTTCATGTACTATGAATATTTCTGAAATTAAGTATGTCTATCATACATATTGCAGTCCATATTAATATTACTACTAAATTCTGCATAAGAATATTATCAGGCTTCATAAATTAAGCATACATATTCAGCACATCCCCACGCATACCACCAAGAACACGGATGTCACTGACTTTGACTCAATAACAGTTCTGATCTTAACTGATCGATGGTGATGTCACTGGATGTTTTTGATTCCTTTCCTTTATATCTCTCAGTGTGAGGGAGAGGTCACACCTCTTCATCATGTATGCCCTTTGGCAACAAACATACCCTTTCACCATTAGCACCCTTTAAAAGAGTGCAACTCGTCATTATTTCTGCCCTTTGAAAGGGACACAACCTTTCACAATCAGGTCTGCACTTCTGATTCCCCAATTATCCCCTGCCACTCACCCCCCCCTCAAATCAGGTTCTCTTCTCCCTTCTATATCTCATGTTTGAGGGAGTCGACTTTTCATTCATGTCTTTTCACCATTCATTAACTTAATTATATTTTAATCTTATTTTTAATATTTTAATTTTATTATTATTATTTATTGTTAAATTCTATTTCAAAGTGGGGACATTACAGTCCGCCCCATCCAAAATTGCTTGTCCTCAACCAATAATCATGGAGTATTCAAAATGACTTCCAATATGAAATGGCTTTGGAAACACACATTGAATAAACATGCTGGAAACATATCAGGCATGAACCAAACATGGAGCATAAACATGGATGGATATATGCAAACACGGAGCATACATGTATTGTTGGATTCCGTATTCTTGACTAGAATGATTCATTGATTAATGTTTACCCTACAAGATGGCAGGATCAAAGCTATGATACCATTTGTGATGTCCCCTACTTGGAAGCTGTTATGTGTTTCAACAATTATCATATATTGCTGAATGCATTATCAAGTTATTATGCTTTTTCTCAATTAATTCCACATTTTATAATTCATAGCCCTCTATATTATGATCTAACCTTGTTACTGCCCTAACCCTAAGGGAGGAAGGGGTAATTATATTACCAGGGTGCTGAGAAACCAAACTACAACAGGCTCCCTCAAGGTTTATGGATGCAGGTCCTTACCCCACCTCAGGACTACTCCCTCAAGGTTTACGGGACACTGATCCTTACCCCATCTCGGGACCACCTAATTTGTTGGAATTAGACCGCCTTTCCCTTTGCACAAATCATTCCCATACTCCATAGGTATTAGCAGAAGTCTAAGGACTGGGCTATAAATATAATAGTCTTTCATGTACTATGAATATTTCTGAAATTAAGTATGACTGTCATACATATTGCAGTCCATATTAATATTACTACTAAATTCTGCATAAGAATATTATCAGGCTTCATAAATTAAGCTTACATATTCAGCACATCCCCATGCATACTATTGTTACGTTTTCACACATCGCCCCATTGCAAATGGGGACCCCCACTTTTTTCTGCTTTCTAGGATAGTTGTTGAGTCATTTAGCTATTTGCCTTTCATTTGGAAGAAGTGCAGTATCCCAGGTGGCTAAGATGTAATCAAGACAAGTCTCTCTCTTTGGGATGAAGTCAAGCACGCCACTTCCTTTGCCCTCCTAAGCTTCCGACTTGCCTCTCCCAGCACTGCCAATGGGTGCCCAAGCCTAATCGCTTCCCTTCATCTCACTCTTTCATCCCATAGCCCTTCTATCTTCTCTTCCTTTCCTTAGCCCATCCTCCAACTACCCTTCCTTTTACTCTTTCCATTTCCACTTCACCTTCTCCCTTTCTCCATCCATCCTACATTTTACTTCCCCTCACTTCCTTTCATTCCACCCCCATCTTCTAATTTCCCTTCCCTAAACCTCTCCTTCCATTCACTCTACCTTCCTCTAACCTTCATCCCCATTCATCTCCTTTCTTACCATCTCTCATAACTACCACTCCCTATCACCTCTAAATCATCTCACCAACCTCCCCATTTCCTAACATCTCATCCCTTCCATCCTTCCTTTTATCCTAAATTCCCTTTACTTCCTCTCACCCTCACTTCCTATCTATCTTACTACCTTTCATATCTACTGCTTCCTACATTTTCTAACCTATATCTCACACCCCCTTAACCTACCCACTACCCTACCTCCCACCCCTATCCTATCCTTTTCCTATATCCTACACTCTACACCCAACCCTTTGCTATTCCCTTATAACTCCCCATGTCCTGGTTCCCCCCCCCCCCCTCCCATTATTACCTTTCCTTAGCACTTCCTTAACCCCACTCCTATCCACAGCATCACTACCCCCCCTCACCACCATTTTTAGGTTTTCCTACCCCCGCAACTCTTAACAAACTCCCCTCACACCTTCCACTCACCCCTACCCCCGCGGCTTCTCCTTACCATTCCGGTGGCACCCTTTCCACCTTACTAACTATCATGCCACGCATGCGTGGACCCCACCACACTTTAACGTGGAGATTTTAAAAAGTTTTTTAAAAAGCATTGCGATTGTCTTTGACCCCTTCCCTACCTTGCCACGCGTTACTTGGACCCATAAACCCTACAAAGGAGAGCAAATAAGAATTCTAAGGCATTAACAATGCCATTCCAAACATCGACATCAGCTCTTCTTTTGACCATTTCAAAGGCACAATTTAAACCTTATCAAAGTCGATCACTTAGCCTTGCGATTTTTCTTGACCGTTTCAAAAACATGAGTTAAGAGACAAGCGACTTCCAGCTGGGCCTCAAGGACATGAATTAAGAAAATACATCTGTCCTTTGCCAAGATAAATCAGCACGCAATAAGCTTATGCTTGCAATGGTTGGACTTGAACAATTCGCTTTCGATATATAAAAAATTTGGCTAAGGCATGGAAATCAAGGGATGTTTCGTCCTTTGACTAGGGACGCCTTCACTTGAGCAAACCATCTTGTCCTTTGAAAAGAACTACCTGTCATTGGCTAGGAATGCCTTGTGCTTTGACCAAGGACGTTTCGTCCTTTGACTAAGCACCTCTATGATTTGAACGACCTCTCCTAGCAAAGACAAGTGCGTCTTGGGCAAGTTCGCCTTAGGATGTATCGTTTAATGAAAGATGATGTTGCCTTGAATTTTAAAACAAAGCAATCCATTTAATGGGCACAATGCATGTATGATTGGCGCCTCTTCAAAATTTGGGGGCACACATTTAAAATACGAGTTGCAAAAACCAAAATCCCAAGAATGGATTACAAGGCGTTTAATGAAGGTTGCCTTGCTGGTGTGAAAATTTTAATTTGGAGGGACACAATTTAATCAAGATGAACACATTTAAGACACCATTGGTTTTGATCCCTCCACGATGCAAATTGAACACGTTTTGATCAATGTAAGGGATATTTGTGAGGTGTGTTTCCTAAAGTGGATCCTTTCCACGAAGCAAGGTGGGCATCTTCATTTAAAATGTGGTTCAAGATCCAAAACTTGACCTTAGAATTCAACCACGAGACATTTAATGCAAAGCGCTTGGCAATAACAGTGATGTAAATTTAGAGATACAGCGAATTCATTTCAGAACTGAAAGTGATTTGAAACTATCAGCGAATTTCTCCCAAAGAGGGCGACTCGGATTGGAGTAAGGCGAGTTGATTAAAGAGACAAAATTGGTAATACCACAGCAAATTTGCCTCCAGGCACAGCAATTTTCATTCTGGTCATACATCAGCACGATCATCATTACAGATTACAGTGAATTCACTTTGAGAGTGTGATTTTGACATAGGCTGGGATGGATACATCCAAGGCATCGAACTTGGTTATTGTTCACAAGCTTCTTGACTCAGCGGGTTCATTAATCCATCAGCGAATTGGGGAGAACCATTAATCTACTCCACAGTTTGACTGAATCCAGCAATTGATCAGAGAGCATAAGCATTTGAAGGCAGGCGATTCTAACCAAAAGAGCAATCAAATTAACATAATCAGTCTATTTTGAGGTGTTTACAGGTTGAAATAAGGTGGATTTCATCATTTCAATACAAAATCAGACCACATTACATGGCTGATCAAGCTTCTCATTCCTTGTCTTCAATAAGATTTTATGAGGAATGCTTTAATTGGACACATTTTGATCATCTTTGAGAATTTGTAAGGCATAGATTATTAGCTTATATGGTCATATTCCATTAGGAATCAGATTCGCAAGTTAAGGATTTAATCTAGGTGCCTAGGATTTAAGTCGATAATGAAAGATTTTGATGAATTATCATTCTAAGGCATAAATTCTTAGTCTAGGTGATTGATTCTATTTGCAAACATTACTGTCATATCATGGAACTAAATTGAACAATTCTCATAGGTAAGATATGGCAGGAGCACGGTTGACCCTCATCAAGCATTCAGGGACGAAATTTTCACAATCTTGAATTTCCTTTGGAAATCTAAGAATCATTGCCAGTGTAGCCAAATGGAAGCTCCAGAATGCAAGTGATCAAGACAAGAGATAGTTTCAGAAGAGTTGATCTAAGTTAGAAGATCAACATGAGCAAAGTCATCATTACATCAGGGGCTTGATAATGTTGAGTATCAAGAGATATGCCTCATTCATCTACAACTTGTGATGAGTTACAAAGATCAAGCACGCTTAGGTGGCGCCTAGTCATTACTTATCCAATCACATTATTTTATGAGAAGGCATCTAGATTCAATGAACCTGACTCATCCTACAAAGCAATAACTACCACTTGTGGGCACAAAGTTCGATGCAGCTACCGCTGTTATCTATTGGTTGAATTTTCAAGGAAGGACATGCGTCCCATCAAATGTAATTTTATCATTGGTCAAGCATTAAATGCTTTGCAATCGAGTTTTATTGTAAAATCTTGGCCATTGTGAATCAATCTGAGCCACTGAATAGCAATAAGAGCACTATATAAGGCTCCACTTCTTCATTTGTAAAAGTTAATAGTGAATAGAAAATAATTAGTAGCTCAGTAGCAGATAGCAAATAGTTAGAGTTGGAAGAGAAGGCAAAGATTGTTGCAAAAGACATGTAAACTTCATTGAAGATATGGTGAATTCTATATGTTAATTTAACAATTTGCATGGTCTCTACTTCGCATTTGATTTTCATTTTGTTTAGATGAATGGAAGAACTTTGTGCATGATCAATGCTAAAATTCGTACATCCATACTACTAACACCTTGCCGATGGTAAAGTGCCTTGCGTAATCAGTTGGATCCATCTTAGCCAAATCTTAACTTCAATTATTACTCTATCATTGATATGCATCAACTTAATGGTGTCTATGCTTGTGGTGATGGTTTGAAAATCATAGACCTACCCTTGGGAGATTGCTCTAGCCTTGTGGAGATGTTCGCTGCATGTTGAAGCAAGACTTAGTTGAATTTCATCGAAGATTGTCCATTGCTTCCTAAACCTTATCTTTTTTTTTTCTTTTTTTCAAATCAAATGAAATCCCACATTCCAGCACCATTTGAGCATTCAAGCATTCAACATAAGTCTACCTTGTGATCCCAACAATATCAAATCATGAGTCTATCCAAGAGCACATCAAGACAAAATTGGTAATACCACAGCAAAAGTGTTAATGACCAAGAATACTAGAATCCATCCAACCTGACGTTGGGTAACCAAACTGAAACCTGAAACCATGATTTTGAGGAAAATCGGCAAACCCTCCAAAACTAAAGATACAAATCATCATTTTTGTGGAAAAAATGGTAAAAAACCCTAAATCGATTTTTGAGGAAAAAACCGAACAAAACCCTGAAACTTCGCATGGCAAGACCCAAAACATCACGTGATAAGACACCAAACATCACGCGGTAAAACATCAGACATCACGCGGGAAAACACCAGACAACATCACGTGGTAAAATACCAAACATCACATGGTAAAACCCTGATTTTTGAGGAAAAAATCAAGCAAACCCTCCCATGATTTTTTATGGTGAAAAATCAGAAAACCCACACAAGCTTTGCAGATGACAGATAATAATTTTTAAGGAAAAAAAATGTGAAAACCCTAGGACCTGTGGACGAGGTCTGGCCTAAATCAATCTAATCAAGGCAACGATATTCAAATATCGTGAACATGCACTGTTTCTAGGTGTTGTGGTAGATGTTGAACTTCTGACTGTGTTCCAACATGATGTTGGTCAAAGATGCCATCACGAAAATGGAGGTTGAACGAGGTCAACCTAGTGAAAGCATGAGACAGAAGAATTTGATTCAAAAATCAAAATAGAAGCAGCTGCACAAAAAATCTGAAACCCTGGAGGAGAATTCTGGCACGAATTCCAAGGTGCAAATTTCGAGGTTTGGAAGAAACCCAGAAATTAAAATTTTCTGCAAACTCAAAACCTGAAATTTTACCTGAAAATAATCAGAAAAAAATAATAATTTGCAGAAAATAAAAAAATACCTCTGATTTTTTGTAAAAAAACCAGAAAAATATTGACGATTTTTTTCCCAAAAAAACGCAAAAAAAATAGGGGCAGAAACCCTAGGTCAGATGTACAACATAAATGGTGCCCAGAAGACACCAAAATTCCCGACGTCCACTTAGCAAAAATCACTGACTGTTTTTAAATTCCAAGGCAAATTTGCTAGCACAAAATTTGAGGCACGAAAAACGAGGCACCCAGAAAAATATAAACCAACTTAGAAAAGCTTTCAAAAAACCCACCAAGAATCTTAAGTCAGAATGCAAATCCGACGGCTCAAAAATTGAGGCACAAAAAACGATGCACCCAGAAAAATCTGACGATGACCCAATTGAGGTCTTGAAAAACCCACCAAGAATCTGAAATCAGAATGCAGATCCGACTGTTCAAAAATTGAGGCACAAAAAACGATGCATCCAAAAAAATCTGACGACGACCTAGATGAGGTCTCGAAAAACCCACTAAGAATCTGCAACCAGAATAAAATTTCGACTTGAACTGAAGGGTCAAAACCCTAGTCGAAAATTGCAGAAACCCTAGGAAAATTTTCAATCTGCAAAAAAAAAACCTCTAGGTTGCAAGCCCGAAAATCTCCAAAACCCTAAAAAAAACATGAACTGCTGCCCAGTACAAAGAAATTCGCCCACGAAGCAAAAACCCTCGAAACCCTCAAAAAGCCTTCAAAAAAGCAAAATCGTTTTTGTATAAAAAACAATAAAAAAAATCTAGAAACTATTCCAGAAAGAAGGCCATGAATTTTTATTAAAAAACTCGCCAAACTTTAAAGAATCCCATCGACCCACTCTGATACCATGAAAAATAAATTGAATGAATGATTCAATAATCGAATAATCTATTCAACAATATACAAGCGTATATAAAGATACAAGGACGACGTTCTAAATTAAGAACAAGTCGTTTAAAGTGAACTACCAAAAAGCTAAACACTAAATAAAACTTAAAAGCTAATTAACTAAAAAGAAAAAGCTAAATGCTAAATAAAGCTTAAAAGCTAAATGACCATTAAACAAGGAACTAAATATAGGTGACTAAAATATAATTAAATATTCTAATAAAGGTAAGAGTCTAATACACAAAATTTCTAGGCTCCCAACTTTCTTTGGAAGAGTTGTTTGCATGGATTAGGAAGAATTGGAAGACTAAAGGAGAATATGAGCTTCAAATGCTAAGGGTTATTTTATAGATTTTTTTACTAATGCATCTAACAGAAATGGTGTTTTTAACTTTTTAGTGGAGGTACTTATTTCTTTCAAATAAAAACGTTTTCATAAAACACTAACATGTGGGATTTAACTCTTCAAAAGCAAACCCCACTACAGCACCTTTATGGATATGCATGTACATATTTATCCAAGAATTCCAGTCTCCCTACATATTTGAAACGATCACCAAATCTTTAAGGGTGACCATTGATATCTCCAAGCCATGCCATTCGAGAAGTCAATTAGGCCATGCTAGAATATCTGTTGATTTAGATCTCACTTCCCCCCTTCCTAAGGTTATAAACATGAAAGGTGTACAGCACCAGAGTATTAAGGACTCGCCTTCAGCTATCGAGGTTATCATTAACATGGTCATCTCGTTTGACAATGCCCCACTTTTCTAAGAATAACCCAAAATGGAAAAGGGTCAATTAAGATTAACGAGGATAAAATGGCTTCATCAAAGCTAAAAAGAAGCAAATAATGAGAATCAAGAATCCAAAAGCTCCATGTGTAACAATAAAGTATAAGGGATGCCAAATAATCATGGAAACAAGTAGATAGTTAAGGAAACGATGAAGAAATGTTAGAAACTACAATTTCAGAAGGGGTCAAAAAAACTCTTGAAGAAGCAACCAAATACTACATCATCCAAAGCCCCAAGAAACAAGATAAGAGAAAAGATCCCCCTTAGCTTAATTTTCCAAGGGAAATTAATCAAGATAACTTTAATGCAGTTCAAAAACCTCTGGAAGCATCTAGCACAAAGGAAGAAGGCATAAGAAAATCTATCATATGCCTGAACATAAATAGGATAGCAGCCTTTGTAAAGGAGATCACAACTTTTATAACAGTCAAACCCAGGTAATTAAAATAAATAGGGCCAACTAGAATATTCAATAATAATGTATTTCAAAGGCCGACCTAGATAATATAGAATTTGATTGTGAGCAATTACATTGAGGAAGCCGACCTGAATTATGAAGATTCAAATTGCCAACAATTTATTTGATGGGGCCAACCCGAATTAAAAGCGAATCAGGATGCCAGCGATTTATCTAAGACAGTCTACTCAAAATAGATAATAATAATAATAATAATATATAATATATAATAAAGAAATTGGTAGGGCCAATCTAAGACTTGTTAAGTCAAGTGCTCAATCTGAAAGGACACAATTCTTGCCAAGGGTAAAGGTATGTGTGAAGAGGTATGTCCCTGCCCCAAAGGAAAGATATAAAAGTAGAACAATATCCCCAAGGAAGGGCATCAAGGAAGGAACTGAATCAGCTCAGACCAACTAAAAGCAGAAGAAGGATTCTACAAATCACAGCAGGCCTATTGCATCCAACGTATAAATATATTAATACAGCAGATTATAAGCATTCCATTGAATATCATATGTATTCAAGGTATAAATAAGAAGACCCTAGAACAGATCTAAGGAACATTTATGAGCAGAAATGTGCGAAGACTATGTGCACAGTATTTCAGACTTCATGAGTAGTTAATTTCAGACTTTATAAGCAGCAAGAGATCAAGCAGGGGCAGACCTGATATAATCAGATTCAGGCATACAGATATTAGTATTACAACTGTGATTTGATGTGAAATAATAATTCTTATGGAGATGAGTAGTTAATTTCAGACTTTAAGAGCAGCAAGAGATCAAGCAGGGGCAGACCTGATATAATCAGATTCAGGCATACAGATATTAGTATTACAACTGTGATTTGATGTGAAATAATATTCTTGTGGATCTCAACTAGGATTTGTGAGCAAAAACTAGGGCATGTACAGAAAGGGATATTACAAAATCAATTTATCAAAAATGGCGATAGAAAAGAAAGGGATATTTTGGCAACAATAACAAGGTGAGACCCCATTGGTGTGTAGATTACAAAATGTGAGAACCAATACCAATTAAAAAATGTCTTGGAAGGCACCAAAAAGTCCAACATTAATCAATGAAAGGTTCTGTCCTAGAACATAAGGAGTCTTAATTACTCCTCAAAGAATCAAATTCTTCAATGTCCTCTTGAATAACTATAATCTCAACAATGTTTAATTACAAAAAACTAAGTTGGACAACATGAATTAGATCCAAGCTTGTTCTTGATCTATAGGGAAATGGGATGTTTTCAACAAGGTGGCAAAAGAGTCCTCTAGAGGGCTTGCTATTATATATAACCATCTGAAGATTTTCATTAGAGATTCTCTGTCTAGACTCATGGATGGCTGTTCAAGTTCAAGTCATCCTTTCTAGGATTAATTTTTCTTTGATTGAATCTATGGAGTCAAATTTGTCCTCAAGGCTTATAAACTTAACCTTCTTGACTCTTAGTCCTACGAAAAATAATGTACATAGTGAAGAGCACACGGTTATACTGAGAGGGGGGGGGAGGTGAATCAGTATAACAACCAATTTAAACATTTTCAACTTCAATCACAAGTATAAACTTATCACATTAACATATTCATTGC
The DNA here is from genome assembly GCF_030272615.1 of Cryptomeria japonica. NCBI lineage: Eukaryota > Viridiplantae > Streptophyta > Pinopsida > Cupressales > Cupressaceae > Cryptomeria > Cryptomeria japonica. The sequence continues at coordinate 66,676,140 of NC_081415.1, read as the reverse complement.
ATACCAACATTCATATGTGATCTATCTAATATGAACACAAGTAGAACACAAGATATATACGTGGAAACCCTTACGGGAGAAAACCATGGTAAATTAATGCTTTTATATATTTCCTCTTTTACAATATTCGTAGGCACCATCCTACTAGAGGCACCAACCCCTAAGTTTGTTTATGAGCACCAACCCCTAAGTTTGTTTATGAGCACCAACCCACTGGAAGCACCAACTCCCAAATCTGATTTTGTGACCAATCCACTGGAAGCACCAACTTCCAAATCTGAACTTTGTGAGCACCAACCCACTGGAAGCACCAACTCCCACTTCTGAAATTTGTGAGCACCAACCCCCTGGAAGCACCAACTCCCAATTCAGAATCTGTGAGCACCAACCCACTTCACATAAATCTGATTTTCCACCTTGACAATGTTGCTATAACAACGGATGATGGACACTTAATTTCTTTCTTCAAACTACTATGATGAATATTACTAACCAGTCATATAAACCTGGCCACACTTTCATCCTAAATCTGTGATACAAATCTGTTGTAAATTCCTTTACAAATCTGCAATTATTTCTTTCAACAAGTCTGATATATTATTGTCACTTACAGCTGTCTCAATTTTCCTTCACAAATCTGCTATAGACTATTTCTTACATCTGCTATAAATTCTTCCACAAATCTGCTACCTTTTCATCTGTATTATCACACATATTTATTTTGACTGAGTCATATTTTTCAGAATTATTTACACCTCTTATTATTTGTATTCTCCTTTTTATTACACACGTCACACACATCTCTCACATATTATATTTCTTCTATGTCTGCTCTTAGGAAACAGTCATTATATTTTTCTTTACTTTCTTCCAGAATTATCTTTCCTTTTATTTACACACACTTGGTGTATATCTTTGATCTGTCTTTCTTTTCAAATTCCATACACCATACACCTGTAGATAATCTTCTCACAATTTTCAGTCCAATCTGCTGTTAATTTACATTTAAACTCTTCTTGTGGCTGATCTGTATGTGTTCAGTCTGATGCACACCACGAACACAGTATTTCCTTCTTTTCTGATTATCTCTTTAGCATCTAACATCTCACATCATATTTTCACGTATACACACACTTCTCTCAAGAATCTTCTTTTATTACACACGAAGATCACAATCCAATCTGCCAGTCTTCTGAGAACTGAATACTCCTGTTTCATGTTCAGACACACCACCCAAGTTCACCCTTCTAATATGTTCTTGTATAGATTCATTTCATTAACCATCATGTCTCTTCAATAGGTCACATCTTTTCCTTAATCGTACCTCTCTAAAAATGTTTGTTGTTAACATACATTAAGACATTGATAAATTATGGCACTACCTTCAAAGTCGATATTCCTCAACACAACGATTATGTTATGTTGTTTAGTCATATTCTGAATGATATCGTATCACAAATAATCACGGGGCACCTAAGATTTAGAAGATCGCACCTTTTCATTGAGCGATCATTATGAAGTTACTCCATCTCGTGTCTTTTCAGATTGGAGACAAACGTTACAAATGGATCTGCTTTCAAATAAACAAATGCTATTTTAATCCATTTGCTTCTAATCGCTGGCATTTCCTTTGGATAAGACAAATGTATGTTTGTCTTTTCTTTGAATAGAACAAAAAAGATTTTGTCTTTTAGTGGGGCTGTATTATAAGGAGGTGGGCCACACAAATCTTGTCTTGTAGTGGGGAATTCTTTCATAAGGAGGTGGACCCCATAATAATGTTTATTTATTTTAACATTTAATTTCACCTCTTACTAATCCTTGGCAAGTTACGTGGCAATCATCCTTACTGACTTGTCTCTCCTTTTCTTTTTGACTTTGTTTGACTCTCTGATTAATATCGCTGCCCAAAGCTTAGACATATTAGTGTATGATCAAATCCCATTTCTCTGTCTCGTCTGAATTCACCCTTTCTAAGAATCGACTGTGTATAAGAATCACTGCTCATAACAATCATTGTTTCATACTTTTGTTTAATATATTTTTGATCTGAGTCACTGTAGGAAATTGTTTTCATTGACAAATATAGTCGATATGCATTTCCTTCAAATTACCATAATCTTACGTCCTGAAAGATTTTCTTTTAACTCCCCCAAAATTATCTTATTGCTTGATGTCTTAAATCTAAAAATGCCTCATTGCCTCCGTTTGCCAATATAATTACTGGTTTATGGTAAGGTATGTGGCAATCAATATAACTATCTTAACTTGCTGCTGTAATCTCTGATAATGAATTGTTGATTATAACTTGTGGCTCTTTCCACAAACTTTTCAACGCTATTGTCCCTGCTGACTTTAGTTTCCAGTGCTACTTATCAATATGAATTGCTTCTTTCTGTTAATAGAATCACAACTTCTAGATAATAATCAGTCTGACATTAATTTTTAATCACTGCTATCAGACAAACTATCATTGCTGCCAAAGTGCTGATCGCTGTCAATCAAGGATGCTTATTGCTGTATACATATTCTGTATGTATAAAGTACTATCTGCATCTATATCACTTGGTCACTGTATATTTGTATATATATGATTGCCTATATATATATATATAAAGGACTGGCTGCATTTTTCTGTTGCCATGCATACACCATGATTGGCATTGTGAATATTCACTGTAATTAGACTGGGATTGTAATCACTATATAATCAGACAGAGAAAATGTACTGTAAAGTATCATCCAATATGGTACTGTAAAGTATACTGATTCATATGTGCAAACATCATCAATATGTTCATCGATCTCCAATATGATAATAGGCAAATTCCTTTGACATCAATGACAATATTTCCATCACATAGGGCTGAAAACATTAGACCTATCTCCCTTTGCAATACTATTTACAGAGTTATATCTTAAGGCATTGCAAATAGAGTCCATACTATTATCCTTGATTGCTGAATAACAAGTTGGTTGTGTTGAAGGATACAAAATCACTAATAAGATAGTTACTATCCATGAATCAATTCATTGTATTCTTGCCAATGATAAAAAAGGCATACTTATTAAACTTGATATGGCAAATGCCTATGATAGAGTAAATTAGGGTTTTTTGGACAGGGTCCTGGAGAAATTTGGCCTCGGCCCTCAATAGAGAGTCGATGAATGGCTGCTACTCTTCAACTTCCTTCTTGATCTTAGTTAATGGTTTCGATGAATGTGTTTTCTCTTCCTCTCATGGCCTTCATCAAAGGGACCTCTTATCCCCATACTTATTTTTCCTCAGGTTGGAAGCTCCAGGTAGATACATCCTTAGTCACAAGCTTCGCCAAACTTTATGTATGAAGTTCGAAGTTCGATGAATTCTTACAAAAATTTAAAAATTTGTTCAAGTTTGCCATGAATTCGTACGGAACAAGGTTTAGGTGTTTTCCCATCTTCAGGAATCACAAAAAATCCATCACAGATCGTGTTTACTTAAGTATCCGAGCCCGTTCAGGAGCTACAACAGATACAGAATAGATGAGGGTAGCGGTTTATGTTTACCCGGAACAACCACCCTAAGCAGTTATCAGGAGGCTAGAGCAGATCCGAGAGGAAATGAAGTCCATTGCTCGTGGAAATGGGAGAAATGAAGTCCATCACAATCTGTAAATGACGGAAATGAAGGCCGCCTAAAGTCAGCCTATTTTATAAAAATTTAACATATTATTTATATATTACAAGTTAAAATTGAAATTTTGAAAATATTTATACTTTAATATTTTTAAATTTATTATAGTGTATTTAAATTTAATGATATTGCTTTACTTTTAATAATTTTAATTTAATAAGTGAACAATTTTATTTTTTTTGTAGTAAGTTCTACCTATAACGAGGGTAGATCCCTATATTGAAGAAAGAACACAGATATATCCTTAGATAACATGCACCCTTGTGCAAATCCCAACTGAACACTTACAAAGACATCCTTAAGTTCACCTAGCATCCCTACACCATATTCTGAACAAGACTACAAAAAAGATATACATAGCACCCTTACCCGTAGCTCCTATTCAATAAAATTTCTACAAAAGAACCCGATACCCTTGCATAGCAGTAAGACCTTCCTTGATGCATTAGCAGAGAATGGAATCAGACTAGAGAAAATAACTTTGCACAGCTCTCCAAAGTCATTCCTTTGGGCACTTTCTTGGAACACCCTCCAAACAGTTTGGATCGGAATAGTCTGCTTGGCCCTTTCATTTACCTGTTCCTCATGTTGCCCTTTTGAATCACCCACCTCCTCAATCGTACTGCCAATGAACAGAGACAAAGGCAAGTTCAATGTTCCAAGGCCAATTTCAAATATCTGATCAGCTACTTTAGGCCAGAAGGCTTCTGTAACGAAATCGTTGCCAACCCGAAAGCCAATCTGCAGACCCCATTGTTTGCACAATGGCATGAAATAAAACACCAAAAATAGTTCCATTGTGTTGATGGCCTTCGCCCATGCATGATCCCAGAATCATTTCCAAAGCATTCATAGTCTAGGCATTACCAATCTTAAACAACATCCTACATTGTTCCTCCGTAGACTCCTGTTCACACCTAATAAGTGAAAATATTTATATTAATTTTAAATTTAATATTATATTATTTTATTTTTCTAAATAATAAATTTGATAGTTTTAGTTTATAATATAGTTAAATTTTTTAATGGATTTTTATCATTTGTATATATTTTTAAAATTCAAATTTATATAAGACAAATTTTTTATTTTGCCCTTCCCAAACTTCATCTGAATTTTATTGGTGCCAAACTCGAACTTGAATTCAAACCTTGTGACTTAGGATACATCAGCTCCCTCAAGAACAGAGGAATTCTTCAAGATTTAAAAGCTTCAACCTATTCGACTGCAATTACTCATCAGCAATTTGTTGATGTACCATTTTCTTCTTGGCTCCTATTTTTCAAGTCAGAAAACTAAGAGATCTTTTAGCAGATTATGAACAAGCATCAAGTTAGACAGTGAATAAAATGGAATCTAAAATTATTTCCCTCAATAGTCAAGGTTTGGAGCAAGATTTTCTTTGTAGATGTTTCTCCTTAGGTAAAGGTACTTTCCCAAATGGGAGGAAAGGGAGACAGCTTTCTTCTGTTGGTAAGTTGGTTCTGTTTAAGTTTGTTTGTTAGGCCATCCCTATCTATTTTTTCTCTTTATTGCCTGGTCCCAGGAATACCATTGCTAAAAATAGCCTTTTTACAAGGAATTTTCTCTAGAAAAGCATTGCGGATCATTTCAAACTCTCTCTTGTGTGCTGGGACATAATCTGCTCCAGTAAGAAAGAAAGCAACCTTGGTATTAATATAGTTGGGCTTTTTAATCAAGCTCTTTTGGCTATATATTGGTTTGGAGATTAACAACTTCTGATCAAAATTCCAGGAGCCCTATTCTAATGAATGCATACATTCATGGGGCCCATCTGACTTCAATGTCAACAACACTGAGCTGCCTAAGGGCTATTCTGTCTAGGAGGATATATGTCTGCAAAAAATCATATTAAGACATATGGTTTCAGAAATATCCATAATAGTGCTTTGGTCTCTTTCTGGGAAGATTGTTGGTTGACTAACAAAACCTTCAGAGATATTCTTGAGTGCAGGATGTTCTCTATCCATTACAAAGATTCTTGGAGAGTCAAAGTTAAAGACTACTAGAAGGAAAACGAGATCTATGGAAGTTTCACTTAAAAACACTTACTAACCTCCTTGAAGTTGCAATGGAAGCTTTTGCCAATCAATCTGCTTTACTGCATAGCTACAGACCATTTTAAAGTAACTAAGAGGATTTATTGGGTTGGCATCTTAAAGGTAAGGGCATTTATACTGTGGAGGGTTATGAAAAGGTGATACTTTCAAGTTTCAAAGACAAATCAGAAGTCAACCTTCCCCTAGGAAATGATATGGAAGGCTAAGGCTTGGCCTAAAGCTTATCTCTTTCTCTGTTCAGCTTTCCAAAAGAAAATTCTTCATTGGGATCAACTCAAAAATAAAGATATTTTTGGCCCCAGTAGATGTCCCCTTTGTATGGTCTACAAAGAAGAGTAATCACCTCCTTTTTTTGTGTGACTCTAGAATTCATTTCTAGCACCTTTTAATATGGATTGGGTGAGTTTAGGTTATCTTGCTGAGCAACTGAAAGCTTGACATTGTCCTCTACTAATCTTAATCTTCTTCAAGATTTGTGGCATATGGTTCCAAGTATGATGGTTTGGAAAATTTGGTTGGGGCATAATAAAATAGTTTTCAAAGAGGAAGAAAAGTTGAAAGAAAATCATTAGGAGATCATTCATGCCTGCTCTAGGTAATGCATGTAGGAGTTGATGGTGACTCCTCAACACCCCTAGGAACCCTGCAAAACCAAAATAACTTCCACAAGAGAGAAAATGGCAAGAATAGCTTGCTTGAAATGAACGCAAGAATGGATTAATTCAATATGAAATATACAACGAGACGCCTTGCTAATAAAGGCAATGTGTGATGTAGTATGATTAACTCTTGACAGAAATATTAAATGACCTAAGACAAGAAGTAAATAAAGTCATAAAGATAAGATTGATAAGACTTCTAGTATGGCACCTAAGACCTAATTAAACTTAAGTCGTGTGAATAAGTCCCCTACTAGCTAGGTACAAACCCTTATTCACACTAACAATGCAAATGTCTAAATAATGATAAAAAGAAAGAAACAAGCCCTAATAAGGTTTCTATTTTTCTAAATTGGTTGGAAGCCAGTCAATATTTTAATAAGGCCCTACACAAAGGAAAAAGGAAAAAGGAAAATGCCTAAAGTTTCATTGCATCCTCCCTTGACATGTTCGATCAAACTTTATTTTGATGGTGCTGTTAAAAAATAATACTGGCTTATCAATCATTAGGATGTTGTAATTGGCCTGGGCACTTTCTTTACTAGTGTAACTCTGACATTGCAAAGGCAAAAGACTTTGTTTTAGGAGCTTGAGCTCAAGTCTAAAATCTTATAATATAAGAAGATTCCAATTTTAATCATTAACTGTTTGATTTCCCACAATGCTTCTCATTAGCAACTCCATAATCTCCCTTTTGAAGCTTTGAATCTTTCTTGATAATTTTGATAAATTTAGATTTTCTGATGCTAAGCAGTAAGGTAATAGGGCCAAGGACTAGGTGGCCAGCATAAGCTACAAGACACTTTCCATTCTCTGCTGATTTTTGAGGATTTGTTAAGATGGGATGCACCCTATGATGAGTTTACCAAAACTCATTAAAGCTAATACAGATGGAATCTCTAAATGATTATTCTCATCTTATGTTTCCTTGGAGATTTGCATCTAGTATATTGAAGTTCCACACAATTTGGATTTCTGGACATAGCTTTGGAGTTCTATATTACCTTTGGCATCTTACCAATTACAGATCACTAAATGTTCTTTCTATCTAGTTGTGACAGGTTAGTTTTCTTCCGGTTAGCTCTGGTATTATGATATATTCTGAAAACATGCTTTTCATGGGCTGAGTGTTGTTTTATTGTCGGCTGTCAGCAGGCCTCGTTTGGATATGCTTTTATACATACATTATCTTCTATCTCATTTTCTTCTCTACTGTATTCTTTATATATGGTTGGTGGTGGACTCTGGAATAGATTTTGGTGTTTTGTTGAAAAGTATGATATCCTATTATCATTTCTTTTTTCAAAACGGGACCTAGTCCATCATTTGTCAGCATTGTTTCTCTACTGATTGGCGTGACAGTTGGCAGATTCTATAGATATTTTTGGAAATTCCTACACATCAATAGCTCTTCCTGTGTTGTTCTTGTTTCTTGCTCAGAGAATTCTTTGTATAGCCATTGCCTTTTTGGCTCTTTCTAGCAACCTCAATGATGGTATTGAAATGCAGCAAATTTTGCTGAAAGAACCTACTACTAGGCCACCTGATTTCATGAGTAATGTTCCCACTGATTAGGCATGTTGGTGTGCGTTTTATCATATGCTAAACATTAGAATAAAGTACCCAAAGATAATTTATCCTCTTGAAAAATCACTGCTTATGCTAAGATTGCTAGAAGATCATATGGCGATTCCAAGGTTGTTTTTGTCAGGTCTTGACGTGTGGATAAGCTCAATGGGCTTTGTGATATGCTGGTAATACACAAAGGGACTTACACTTGAATCGTTCACCACTTTGGGATTTAGACAGGTTTATCAATTGATTGCTCTTCTCTGTTTTTTGGATTTTCAGATTTAGACTTTCAAAAAAAAGGATAAAAGGGATTAGGGTTTAGAAGTCTACTCTACTCCTATGAATTCAAGAAACGGTATTGATTCGGTGAACTCAATAAACCACACTTTTCTTCTCCTCACTTAAGACAACTACACAAAGTGGATGCAATCTTCAAGGGATGTGTTTTGATGGGAAGTTTAAGCATGCACAAAATAAAAAGCTCAGACTAACTTTGCACATTGAATGAAAATCATCCATTCACCAAAAGGATGAGCGGTGATACACCATAAACCAATACTTATCAGATCTTTCATTCATCTAACAACATGAAATAAATTCTAACTAAAGTGTTGAAAAAATTGAAAACCTTGCTTAATAATAGGGATTACAAAGCCTTAAGAGAAAGCACACATGTAATATATTATCTAAAAAATGACCTTCATGCAACAATATTTCAAAAAGCTCACACTCTCCAAATGAGAGGAGGCAACCTTATATAGGAGTCCAAAAATTTTGAATGGCATTGTGAAGTGTGCCCTCTAGAAGCTTTTGTGGATAAGTCAAGTTCATTGAACCTGGACATGTTGACTTGGAACAATCCGATTGGTTGGAAGATGACAAGGCGCCACCTCAACGTGTTGGATGTCTTCCTTGAATTCTCCAATTTGTGTGAAGAAATTGTCTAAGTATGGAAACTTGTTTCTTCTTGTCACCATCTAATTCTGATTGGGAGCTTATCTTTAATTCTTCAGGAGATGAAATCCTTCGAGAAGTTGTCTTGATTGCTTCCATAGGTTTGGTATTGTAAGATGAAATCCCTAAGAATTCGAAAATTTATTTAATTTTTTCATATCTTCACCAAGTCTGAGAACCCTTCTTTCTTGATATCTTGAAATTTTTTTCAAGTGCCTTGAATTTGGAGAAGAACTCTTCTATGCCTTCGCCATAATGAAGGAATTTGGAATTTTTCCTATGAAATAGTTTTTCCCATACTTGACCAAATTTTGGCCATCTTTATGCTCGGACGAACCTCGCTTGTGGACTTGTCTTCAATTCTGAATTTGGCTTGAAACTCCATTTGTGTTTTCTGTGATGATCCCGCCTTGGCTTCCATTCATGATCTGAAAAGCAGCTTGAAAACTCCACAAACATGTCTTGAATCTCCTGTCACCTTCAGAATCTAGGCAAGGAATGAGTAGAAAGGATGCTTGGTGTGAAAATCTTCACTTCTCCTTCTTGTAAATGCCTTAGAAAAATCCTTGAACTGTTCCTGAAGCAACGAAATAACCTTCTCTTCAACTGTCCTGCTCTCCAAACTCGAACTGTTGAAATGAAAGAAATGAATGAAGTATTTGTATAGAGTTTGAATTTTTCATTTAGAAACATAGAAGATCCTCTTGAATTTGTTTCCATTTAGTCTTTAGTCCTTCAAAGTGCAAGAGAAAGTTTCTAAATTAAATCTCAGTTGAACTGAATTATAAATCTCAGTCTGAATGGAAGTTTCTATTTTGGTTTTCAGTCTGCAAATCGAATTTGATCTTCCATATTATTCTTTCAAAAACTTTCCAAATCTGCACTTAGTTCGAACTTGATCAAGAGATTGTGCTGATATCATATAGGAATATTCCTTCTCTCTAAATTTAGCATGTTTCTCATGAGGGCGGACTTGACTGACTTTGTTTCCCTTTGCAAAATGTTGCTGGGCGAACTTTACTTGAAGTGTTTCTTCTTGCATTTGAGGTAGGACGGACTTGGAGGGATGTGTGCACCATTCCTTGTGAGTTGGGCGGACTTTGTTTATTTCATGCACTAGGCCATATTGCTGGGCGGACTTCCATGAGTTTGTGCACTTCATGTTATACTCTTGGGCGGACTTGGAGAGATGTGTGCACCTTGACCTTAACCAAATTTCTTTCTCCACAAGGCGGACTTTACAGACTTTGGGCACCATAATATCCTGCTCTTAGGCAGACTTCATAGAAGTCAAGAACTTCATACACGGGTGGACTTTGCACAAGCTAGGAACTTCATACATGCTCCCTTCATATCCTTTGGGCGGACTTACCTTGCTTCATAACTCATCACCTCCAAGGCGGACTTTGTTTGACTTGCGCACTTTGCAACCATTCCCTAGGGCGGACTTGACAGATATCATGCACCACATTACCTTGCAGATTGGGCGAACTTCACTAATTTGATGGGCCATTCAATGTGTTCTAGGCGGACTTGGTGACGAATGTGCACCTTGATTATTCTCTTGGGCGGACTTCACCAAGGTTGTGCACCATTCACTTGATCAAGGGCGGACTTTGTTCTTTATGTGACCAAGGAGGGAGGACTTGTGTTTGTGCGCTCAACCTCTTGATAGGGCGGACTTTGTCACATTTATGATCTTAGGAGGGTGGACTTTATCATGTTTAGGCACCACTTACCATCTCCTTCAAGGCGGTTTTGACTTATCTTGGGCACCAAGGAGGGTGGACTTCATGAATTTCAAGAACCAAGGAGGACGGACTTCCAGAAATCCACAGCATGAGATCAAAACTTCGAATCTTCATAACTTAAACAATACTCCTCGGATTGCCTTGAAATTCGAAAGCCATACTTCAATCATCCCTTGAATTCCTCATGATCCCTAAAATTTAGAAATTTGGCTTTTTCAGTCAAAACTTGAATTTTGAAGGAATTTGTCGATCATTTTCAATGTAACTCGGAGCCAAAAGTGCAAACCCTAGATCCCCTTTCCAAAAATAGAAAAAGCAAGGTTCCCTAAAAAATAGGAAATTTTTTCTAAAAATAGCCATTTCGGGGATCATGCTTAAAGTGCCAAAAACGAAACTTCCTAAAAATAGGAAAAAGCAAAAAAGCAAAACTTTACAAAAATAGAAAGTTGTCCAAATCTACTCAAATCAATTGCAATCTTTGTCCTTTGGACTTTCTAGGCACATTGACGGTGTCCAGACTCTGTTCTAACCATGGCTTGCACAAACTGACTCATGACTTTCAAAATTCAGACAATTCAAAACTGACAAACTTGGCAATACTGATGCAGGAAGGTCACAACGCTCTAACAAAAACCCTAAAAAGCAAAATCAGGGGGGGGTCCCAATTTGCAATGGGGCGATGTGTGAAAAAGGTCACAACAAGGCACACGGGGTGTGAATGCAGATTTACATATTACGCCGAACGACAGATCTTCAAGTTCCTTCACTCCTGATGTTGTGGATGGTTGGGCTCCTTCAAGATCCTCACATTTGAAAGGTGAAAGGAAGGCTACCTCCGTGGATTTTGTGCCCTCTAAAAAGCACTATGGAATCCATGAGCCTGTTCAAATTGCTTTGAACATTATTCTGGAGGCCTGTTAGAGTGCTTCTATGAGCCATGAACCCCATGGCCTCCCCATGATCTTCAACCTACTCTACAGAATTTGCTGAATCTCGGCAATGCCCATAAAATGAGGTACAGAAAAGAGTTAATCTCCTGCATTCACAATCTTCTGAACAGCGCCAATAGCCTTCTTAGCTACATGCCAATGGCAATATCATAGACAAGTTTTACAGCATCAGGCTAATACCCTTACCTTGATTAATGCCAACCTGGGGATTCTAGAGGATACACATGATAGCATGCATATATTGATTCAAGAATTTTACAGTCTAGACTCCAATTCCATGTGAGGCTCTTGCTCTAGGAAAATGGACCCTCCTTCAGATGTTGAATTCAATCACAATTCTGATGAGAACCCCGATTATTCTTCAACTGTTGTTTCTCTATTTTCTTGATTTCTGTCCTCTGAATATCTTGAACTATGATCTTTTAGGCCCTCTTTGAGCTATGAAGTTTTAGAAATTTATCAACTAAAAAAATTTCTATTTATAATTTAAATATCTAATCTAATTATTGAATACTAAATTAAAAATATTAATATTCAAAAATATTAACAAAATATAAAATTAGTTGCCATTCATACTTTTTTTAAATTAGCTGCCTTATTCTATAAAGAGACCAAAGGTGCAGAACTTAGCAGAGCATGAAAGTTAGAGAGAGGCCTGTTCAGAGTTGATTTTAAAGAAAAAAAAAGCTATTAGAAAATGTGTTTTTTCAAATATAATTTAATAAAAAAACCCTAAGTATTTTTCCATATGAATTTTAAAGAAAACTAAAACAAATGTTTTGGGTCTTGTAAAATTCACCAATAATCAAACATTTTGCATGAAATACAGTGAACCCTGTGACATAGCTGACAAGCCAAATGAATATTTACTACTTTAAAGTTGGTAAATTTGGAATAAATTTGGTACAAATAGAGACCTATTCAAGAAGACAGAGAGATTATTCAAGCTTGCAATGAATGGAATCCTTCATATATTGATATCAACAAACACTCATCACAGTGGAGCACCAAGTCTAGAAAAAGAAGCTTTGTCCTAAAAAATCTAAAGCAGAAGACAGAAAGCATCTTGCACTAAAAATAAGAATAGCAGCAAATCTTCAGAGCCCCTCTAAATATAAAAAAAGCATTTTCAATTTTTCATGTTAAGTATAAGACCTGTACTTGATAAGGATAGAATTAACATAACAAAAATTGAAAAGAAATAATAAATAAAACAAAGCTGCTCATTTCTGCAGACTGCAGAAGGGGAACAGCATCCAAGAGACACATTACGAAAACTATCAAAAGCCGCATTTGAGGATAATTTCTGAAGATATAACCTAAATAAACAAAATGCAGGTTCCAGATAAGTGGTAACATAGTTCACTTACACGTAAGCCACTAAAAACAGGAGTTGAATCCAAATAAGGGGCAGCTACATGCTCCCTTACCTCCCTTTGTAACATCAAACGTGAAATAGGATCGTCTCGCTGCATGCACTCATATTAACATTGAGTAAAATGAGTGACGCTTATTTCATTAAAGGTCTACCAATGTAGACTTCAACTCTGTAACTAAAAATTTATAATCATCTATAGTTTCACCATTTCATACTTTTCAACATTCTTTTAAAACCATAAAATTATATACATATTTATGAACATGCACCTCAATTTAGATTCAGATGGAAGAACATGATTAAATCAAGATTAATTATACTGGTAGATAATAAAAAATTCACAAATATGTCTGACTTACCTGTACACTTCCTTCGAGTTCATCCCCTGAAAAATCCTCCTGGAGCTGCCTGGCCAAAAGTTCATCTTGTTCTATTTGTCTGGCCCTAGCACTTGCTTCCTTATCACTTTCCTCTAGGTTTGCAGTTTCATTGATAGGACATTCTAAGCTATCAACATCAATAGGGGTACGATCATCAACCTCAACATCACAGATGGATTCCTGAACAACATTTCTAGATCTACTAGTAGAAAAAGGATTTCTTCGCAACGGTCTACATGACCTCAGGAATACAACTTCTGGTGAACCTGCTTCAGAAGAATTCCCTTGATCCCCAACTGAAGATAAAGGAGGTAAATCACCTCTGGTTTTGTCAAGCCTTGCCAGATGCCTTTCACTTCGATGCACTCTTGAGCAACCTTGAGGCTTACGAGTAAACTTTATGTTTCCTTCCGATGCATCATCCCTTGAACTATTGAGAGAAACATCATTTCTGCAAGCTTGGCTCTTGCCCTGTATAGCCAAACCTGAAGAACTACAAGGCCAGCGACTAGTACTATCTCTACATACAGAGAATTTGTTAACTTCTCCAGAACTTGAAGAATTAGCCCTCATTCTCTTCCTGCCAAAAGACAACAGAGAAGTAAGTAAATGGCAATATTACAGTCCTTATAAAATTAGAATGTTATCTTAATGCCTGAACATCATGACAAACAAAATTCCTAAAAATAATTACTAAAGACTTTTAAAAAGTTAAATACTGAACTATACCATTAGAATACAGATATCAAGCATTGATGTGAATCATAAAAAGTAAACACTACAAAGACCAAGCACCCAGGTAAATGACAATAGAAACACCTAAAATGAAATACAAGCACCCACTGTAATTATAAACAATCAAAAACCTCCAGAAACCAAGTCATGTTCATTAAAGATGAAAACACTGCAAGGTCAACCACCATATGAATAATAAATGAAAACAAATATCAAACACAATGGCATTAGGAGACAATTGTTTGCATAAAAGCCTGTCATATCCATTAAAGACGAAAAGACTACAAGGTCAAGCACCCTATGAATGATAAATGGAAACAAATATAGAACTCAATAGTATTAGGAGACACTTATTTGCATGAAAGCCTTACTTTGAGTTTTTAAGCACATAAAATACTGATATGTACTCAAACTTTTCTTAATACATTAAATGTGAAAAGCACTGAAAGGAAGGCTGAAAATCTCTATCAAACATCACACAACAAAAATTCAAAAACTTCCATTCTCTATGCCATGACAGAGAAGTATATACAACGCTTGTTATAAACAAGAAATGACTCAGCAGGACAACAATGATGGAAACAAGATTTTCAGATAGACTGTACAGTATATACAGAATCTAAAGGAACAGAATTTTTCATATATTTGTTTGACCAAAGATTAATCTAACATGGAGAATAACTAGCATAGAAGAAAAAATGAATTACCCCTCAACAAAATTCAACACATTCTATATAAAGTACATCTGATTTTAATTGGAAGAGGTCAAACCACATTCAAGCCAAAATTTATCAATTACCTCCTTTGTAGCAATTGGACACAATTATTCTCATCACTTTCAACCATATCACCAGATATAATTGCTTTGCCTTTCCTTCTATCCTCTTGTTGGGCAGAACGAGGTAAAGAAATGTTATTAGGCTGAAAATCAAGATCGCAACTGATTGAACTGTTTGCATCTGCAGCTTCATCATTCATAACATGCCCCTCTACACTGGCCTCTCGTAGTCTTTTCACACTCTTGTTTGACATGTCTTCATCTGCAGCAATCCCATTTGGAGATATGCGACCATTGCGTACCAACATTTTTCTTCGATTCTGCATAGGTGTAGGAATTGCATGACCAGAAATTGTGGATTTGTCATTCCTTTTAACTTCCTCTATAGCAGTTTGAAATAATTCATCAATATTAAGAGTATGATTGCTTTCATCCTCTCTCGACATATTACTACAAGTTTCCATATATGACTCTGTCGGTAATCCTTCTGACTGATGACGTAAATATTGATGAGGACGAACCTCTGAAGAGGAAGATGTGCATTGCTGATGGTCTTGCTTTTGTGTAAAACCGTCCTTCCTCAAGCTATACCGCAATCTATGTGATGTTCCTCTAGAATGTGGGGACAAATAAGAACCTACAGTGGCCTTTTCTCCTACAGCTTGGTCTTGTTCTCTGCTTAACTTTTCATCCTCTCCACCTCTCTTCCGAAAACAAACAGAACGATGTCTCCTTGCACCAAAATCCCTTCTTAAACGACAACAATCCTGTGTAGCCAAATGATCTGGAGGGGTATCTGGAACCTCCAACAATTCATATCCCACCCTGTCTGACATCTTTTGCATGTGCTGCTGGAAAATAATATTAAAATATTAACAAACCTTTTCAGTAATTCTTCTGTGAATTTATGATCCTGCACATACCCCCTGATCAAATTCTTCAATTGAACTCCCTATAACAGAAACCCTGTTAACAAAAACAAGGATAACCATAGTAAGTCCTACTGACAATGGGAAAAACATTATTTGTACTTGCAAAGAAAAGTTAAACTAGACATCAATAATTGATAGTAAACTTAACACATAAATTCATAAAAACTATAAATACACATATATATTCAAGATTATAAAGAGTTAATAAATAGCACATAATATCTAAAAATGTAAAACCCCCAAAGTAACAATGGTGAGATGACAAACACAGAATCAACTCATAAACAGATGTAAATATGCTAAAATATCCTATTAAATCCAAACTATAAATACATCTAATGATGGCACCTAAGATAGAAATTCTTAAGATACAAAATAAAACCGTGATAAGACAACTATGAAGGGATAAACATCTACGAAACAACTAATGGAGACAAAATAAATTACAAAGTTGGGAATTGTAGTTGAGAGACATCCTACTAGAAGACAAGAAGATGTGTTCGTGATGGACAAAAGTGTTGAAAGTTGTAAAGTAATGGCGAGCACTTGGCAAGCCCAAGCCAAGGTACTAGCTGTGAATCTCTAGCCTCAGTTCTGTGGGCCAGCACAGCCCACTAATCTGATCGGACTAAAAGGAATCTCAGAATTAAAATAAAATAAAACAAATATGTGCTACAAATACATATGGAAAAAATAAAATAAAGTTTTAAAAACTCTAAATTCACTCACCCATCACTTCCAATCAGTCACAGCCTGATTTATTTGATTTTTGTACAAAGTTACTTTTCATATTCTTTTTTTATTACCAATTTTTTGCCAAAATTTGGCCAAGAACTTCACCAAATCCATGTCAGATAAAAATCAGCTTGCCAAGTACCAATGAAGTTTGAACCTCATTACAATGGTATGAATGTGTGTTAACTCTAGAAGCACAATACAAGAATATGTATTGTCCAAATGGAAGATTAAAAAGAGAAACATTTATAGAACATAGTTTAAACGCCAGGGAAATTGACACATTCCAAATGTTTAACTGCTCCAACAAAATATAATCACCGACCATGAAATATGAAGTTCCAAGAAATGACACAATAACTTGCATGAGAATCTGCCAAACAAAAGATTTTAAAATGCACCATAGGAAACTTGTTAATCCTATATACTAAGATAAGAAGTTCTCAATCTGATTTGATAGCTCTTGGCACATGATTTATTAATTTTTAAGTAAGAACTTTTTGTAACAGAGAAAGTAAATGTCATAATATTATGAATGCGCTGGAGCACAATCATATTTCAAACAGGCATGAATTGTTACTTTGCAGGTTTCAAGTGTGCAGTTGATATGTCCCCAAGGAGTGGGAACCTTAGAAAACTGGAATCCATACTATAATACAGGTGAGCTTCTAACTAAAATGAGCAGGAAAAAGGGAGGTGAGCCAGACACACCACTACAGCTCATTTAAACTTGCATATACCCAGTACAATACATTTGCAATTAGGACAATAGAAAGTGAAACTAATTACAATAGCAAGGGTTCACATTTGACACAATCTGATAGGAACTTGTAATAAGCTAGAACACCTAGACAATAAACCCATTGGAAACATAAAAAACGAGTACATGAATCAATGATCAGTGAAACCCAATTCATATATGCACCATTAGTGTCATCTAAAGCAATAAGAGAAGAGAATTATAGTAGACAAGTAGAGTTGACTGACGAACACACTATAGAAAACAAATAAGGAAGAAAGAAAACCGTCTAAATTCATATTATGCATTTGCAATTGACACAGCCAACAATGTTAAAAATGGGTAGAAGTAAACACAGCTAAATGAATTAGGGTTCACATTTAAAAACAATGTGTATGGTAAGCTAGAACACCTAAACAAATTAAGGCATCACTTTAAAACACAATTAATAAACATAAAAACCCATTAAGTGTGAACCAAAATCAGTGGATACAAATGAGAATTGGCATCGTAAAACAATAAGAACATGAAAACTGTAAGCTGCAGATCTGACAGATCAAAATATTGCAAAAGCAATCATAAATTAATCAGCCAAATTTAGTCAAATCAAATCACATGGCTTGCATGGTTATGATGACACTCAATTGACTCCTTGTATGCAAAATTAAGCTAGATTTAAAGATTTATGTATCATACTTTTAAAAATTTGCAAATTCAAATCAAAACCTAATGAAACATCCACATTAATCCCTTGAATAACTTTCAAACCAGAGTATGAATGATGAAGTTATGACCTCCTCAAGTTAACCTCTACCATCCAAGCTAAAGTGTTAATGACGTACTCAAACAGGATTAAACAAGTAAAATCCAACCTGAACATGTAACTTATGCAGACATGATTGATTTGACCCAGATTGAACCTATATTTAGGGCAGAAAATAGCAGAAACAAATTCAAAGTGGTGGAACTCGTTACTAGGACCAGGAATGGGTTCATTTATGTTTGAGACCATCCCAAACAACACAGAATAGAAAGCTAGCCACCATATCTTGAAGTTGGGTAAATTGGCAACTTGATTGTTGAGTTTGTTTATGATTTGGTGTATCCTGTGTTGATTTACCAGAAGCATATTCCAGTTAAGAATCACAGAAGGCAGATGAACAGTTGTTCATAATCATATGGTTGTTGTACCTTGAGAGCTGTAGCCATGCACTTCTGCATGTTGGAAGCAGACTGTCATTTTAAAGGTGGAGTTTCCTACAATACACATTGCAATATTGATTGAAAGATGTTGACAAAGGTAATAAATGGGAATGAACAATTGGAGAAGCACACAAACATGGAAGCCAATTTAAGTTTAATAGCAAAGGACTGACAGATTACATTTAGGGTGAGAGTGACAAATGAGAGGCTGCAGAATATTTTCAAAAGAAGTAGCCCTCTGATGTTATAGGCTGTTAGGATGCTTTTAGATGACAAATATTTGAACTTAGACTGCAAATATAGAACTAATATGGATATAGCTTCACTGTTCTTTGCATGGCTCCTTGAGCTAGGAACAAAGGAGGAAGCATGAAGGGGAATGATAGAATGTGTCTAGGAGAAATGGAGGGGCAATATGGAGGTTTCCATTGCAATGGCTGAACCAGTGGTGGGCTTCTGGGCAAGAGGTGGGTGTTGGATGCAAGTTTATTACCAGTTCAACCCTCCCTTGCAACCGTTTGGAGGAACCGAAGGGGGTAGGAGGAGGGAGAACCAAGCTCTACAACAATGACAATGCCATGACCAAACCATGCCAAATAGCATAGGAGTTAGTGTTTTTCAGATGCATTTTAGATATGGTATGTTAAAGCTTATTTGCAGATATAGCTATAAAATTTTGACTGGTATAGGTGGAGAACAAGAAAAAAACTTTAAGATATGTAGTTTTATATCTATTTTTGCTATTTGCAGAAACTGAACTCAATTGTAAAATCTTTTTAGCCAATCACTATGAGAATGAAAAAGGATTTAAACCAAATACATAAAAGAGATGTATCCAAAACCAAATCAAACCAATCAATATGAGCAACAAAGTACCTGGGTGCTATCCAACATAGAAAAAAATGGATCTTATCCACGAAGAAGGATTTTAATAACTAAACAAAGGTCCTGAACTGAAAAGAAAAAGGCATAGAACCAAACTGGGTAGATTTTCGGCCCCATCAAGGGCTCCTTCTGAAGCAAAGAAAGGATTTTAAACTTATAAGAATGGCTAGAAACCAATTTTTCAATTTTGAGCTAATTTTAGTTAAGGATACCCTAGGGAATTCAATCAGCCAGAGAAAAACAGATGACAAACTAATCAGTGGCATAACTCATAAAATTAATAATATGAATGGTGAAAAGTTTCCAAACCCTTCTCATAATATACCATAATAGCTGCCAAATACAAACAAACCGTTGACAAAATCAGCTGCAAGAGCATTACAAAAATACTCATAATCGCACTAATTGATCAAAATTGTTGATTTCCTCATCAGTGTTGTTTGTAACTAGGGCTATATATGGGTTCGGATTGCCTTAAGGCAACATCCAAACCCTTTTAGGTCTGGGCCCTATCCTAAAGGGTAACGTGACCCCAAGTCTATGCCCAGCCCTATTCTTCACGCTATCCTAAATACACACGCCACAATAATATATATTGGCGCCAAAATTTAAAGGAGGCCGACTTGCAAATAAGAGTTAAAGGTGCATATAAATGAAAGACACTTTGCAAGTCAAACATATTTCAATTCCAAGTAAAGCGAATTAGCTCTGCCTGATAAGGTGCGAATTCTCAAGGAGGAGTGCGAAATTGTTCAGACTTGTGCGAAATTGTCCAAGAGGACATAGGCTGTTTTGGTACAGACTTGAAGAACTTAGAAGTGCAGATCTGCCATACAAAAGGATCAGATGTGACAAAGAAGCTAAGTATTGTACTTGTGATCTTAGAGGAGAATATATAATCTGACCTGTGGGTCTTTAATGCTGGGTTTTTCCTCCTTAGAGGTTTTCCCAGGGTATGTGTGTTTGTCTCCTGTTTACTTACTTCATTTCTGATTTTCACTGAATGATGACTTATTAAAATGCTACAAATCTGATTACAATCTAGGGCATAATCAAAGGATATAAATCTGACTAACAAACCTAGGGTATAAAATTACAATCAGCATCAAACACTTAGCAATATATAGTGTAAAAGCGGTAAAACAAAGACACTCGTAAAAATCTACTAAAAGAGCAGGTTCTTGATATTCTTGATTTATTTATTATATAAAAAAAAGCTAAAATTAAATTCAATCATCACATTTATACACTTTCCTGATTGAAATTATTCATTTTTTGGATAAATACCAAACTCTTATCTTGATTATAGCAAAAGCAGTTAAAAGAAAGGAGCAAAATGACATCCTTTCATCAAATTCTTAATAAATTTGAAAAATGGCATTTTGATTATATCTACTAATCATTTCTCCGATCAGTACTAAACTCAAAGCAGAAAATAAAATTTTGAGCAAATTTATTCATTTCTTGGATTGGGAGTATGCGGCAAAACTTTATCAATTTTAATGAAGAGACTGTCAAAGCCTTATCAAAATATAATATTGTGGTAGTCTTGACAGAAATGAAAAAATGACATTTTAGCAAACTTAACTATTTCTCTAGTCAGTATCAAGCAAGCTCTTATCAAACTCTGCTATAAAGGCAATCCAGAAAAAATGCCTTGTAAAAATGTGATGTTATTACAACTTTACATGGGAAAGGAGTTAAAATAACATTTTGATTAGAGTTAGTCGATTTTTCTGATCAATACCAAACTCTTATCTTAATTATAGCAAAAGCAGTTAAAAGAAAGGAGCAAAATGACATCCTTTCATCAAATTCTTAATAAATTTGAAAAATGGCATTGTGATTATATCTACTAATCATTTCTCCGATCAGAACTGAACTCAAAGCAGAAAATAAAATTTTGAGCAAATTTATTCATTTCTTGGATTGGGAGTATGCGGCAAAACTTTATCAATTTTGATGTATAGACTGTCAAAGCCTTATCAAAATATAATATTGTGGTAGTCTTGACAGAAATGAAAAAATGACATTTTATCAGACTTTACTAATTCTCTAGTCAGTATCAAGCAAGCTCTTATCAAACTCTGCTATAAAGGCAATCCAGAAAAAATGCCTCGTCAAAATGTAATGTTATTACAACTTTACATGAGAAAGGAGTTAAAATAACATTTTGATTAGATTTAGTCGATTTTTCTGATCAATACCAAACCCTTACAAAATTTACTGTATAAGTAATCAGAATAACAAGCCCTTATCAAAATCTACCATAATAGCAGTTTTTTAAAAAGAATAAGATTACCATTTTCATCAATTTCATTAATTTTCCAATTGGTTTCAATTTCTCACCAAATTCACTGCGTAATCAAACCAAAAAAGGAAAAAGATACCCTTCCCCAAAAAAATGAAAAAGAAACCCTTGCAAGAATCTGTACGAATCCAAATAAAAAAAAAGGTTCAAATGCTGTTTTCGTGAAATATCTCCATCCATACAAACAAAAAAGATTTCTCAGATAAATTTGTATAAAAATTTCAATTTATTTTAACCATGGATTAGCGATCAAAAATACCTGTTTCTCCTGTGTTTTTCCACGCAAATAGGGAATCGATCACTTACCCTCTCCCACAGATATAATATATTAAATCCTGAGAGAGATTCTGGAGAGATTATGAAGGAAAAAGGGATCACTGATTTCCAGGAGATAAATGTTCAAAAAAAAAATTATGCAGTTAAATTGAGGAAAAAATATTAATAGAATTATTTCAAATTAATGAGAAGTGGTTTGCAAACCGTGGGGCGGTTCATAATTTTGAGGCTATTAAAATTGCGACGTTAAAAATAGCATTCCTCGTCGCCTTCGATTTGACTCACTTTGAATAATGATTAAATGTAATAATTAATGTATAGAAGTAAGTGATTTATTAGTTTGATTTCTCTTTGTCACATATGTTTGTTGGTTTAAGTAAATGTTTAAGTAACAAGAGATTCATTGGTTAGGTTTTTCCCATTGTATGGTGATGTTGAATAGTTTAAAAATTTAATTAGTAGAAGTAAAGGTTAGATGATTTTAAAATATGAATATAATTAACGTTTATTAGATCTAATGATTAAGATTATGTGTTTAATTTTAGTATTTGATTTTGCTATGTTAGATTTTTAAGTCAAAATTTATTTTAAATGGCATAGATGTAGTGGTGTTTTTCGAACCAAGGGTTGGGATTTTATGGTTAGACAACATTCTCAAACTAATACATTAGATTTTGACAATCCATAATGATAGTTGTTGTGCTTCTGGATACAACTATGTGAACTTTTATTTGCATCAACATTTTGGATCACACTCCATGATCCATCATCAAGATGAGAGCTTGCAAATAAAATTTCACATAGTTGATCCAGAAGCACAACAATTATTCTCAAACTATTTCAACCGAGGAGTGAGGTGGCTAGACAACCATTCATTCTAAATTTAGATGTCAATGGCTTGGAGAGACATTGTTGGTGGGCGGTTATGGGTAAGAAATTCCTTCACAAATTGGTGAGCATTGAGGTGGAAGCTAACATGCAGTGGATGTAGAGGTTTGCCCAAGTGGTGAGTACAGACGAGTTCTATAATAAAGCCTGAGGATTTGGGCATTCTAGTTTTTGGTAGCCTCTTGTTTTGTCCTAATTTATGTCTTTTAGTGGATGATTTTGGCTTGACAACATGCTTGGGCTCACATGATCTAGTTTGTAAGTAATTGTCCCACCCATGCTTTGTATGGTTCTTCCTTGGTGGTCGACTTGTTTTATCTACTTTTTTGTTGTGTATTATAGGTCGATGAGTTTGTTGGCATAGTTGGGTGGGTAGTCGAGGATTAATTTGTATCTAAGTGTATGCCTCTTTGATTCATGGAAACCATTTTTTGGGCAGAAGACCCTACTTCTCTAATGTAAATTTTCATAAGTTAATACAATTTACACAACTTTGGTTGTACTTTACCTAGAAAAAAAAAACAGAAAGATAATGTGTTTAATTTTTGTGTCTCAAATGATATGACTTTAGTCATATTGGATTCTAAATATTTGACATATTTGTAAGAATTCATTTGCTGAAATTTCTAAGTATGATCACTTAAATTTTGGCTTTAGAATTTTTTAAAGAAACTACTATTTCAGACTAATGTTTAATAATTTGTATTATAATCTATATATAAAACAAAACATGTATTTTTAGCAAATTTCTAATAAAGTAATTAAAATTTTAGTTAAAGATGATATAAACCTAATTTAAAACAAAAGGAAAAATTAAGTTGAAGCATCATTTTCCTTTGTCTCTTTTTATTGTTTGATTCAAATGTAGATATTTTAGCTTTTACATTTATCTTGCAATAGTAAGAGTGATACCCTAGCCATTAGGAACTATCATGGTGCCAAGGCATATCTTTTGTGCATGACTACTATGTCACTTTTGAAAGCTTTTTATGAAAATTTGTGATCTGATATTAATACATAGTATATAACACACGCACACGCACACATTCATGAGGTTAAAATATAATGTAATATTATATATAATAATACAATATTATTTAATATAGTGTCAACATATCATCAAATGAGATTAATATAGAGTGTAATAATAAAAACAGTATTAAAAATTTAATATAGTATTAATATATAATCATATGATATATAGAGTTATAATATCAATTATTATAGTGTATTATTAATATGCAATCTATTAATACATATACAATATTATAATATCATATCAATATATAATCTAACAATATATTTTATGATATGGAACAATATATCAACGATATTGTAATTATTGCATCATACGTAATTTGTGTAAATGTTGCTCTATGCTAATTGATACACGTGAAAGGAGAACAAGCAAAACCAAAGATCAAAATGTCAATATGTTAACCTCAACTAAAACTAAAACCAAATGAACTTTAAATTTTCCAAATGCATATCAAAAGAGATTAAAAGAATATAATAGAAGCAATAACAAGCAAAATAAGAGAGAAAAGACTCCCTAAGAAGCTCCAATGATGCTCTTGATGTCTCTCCTTTGTTCTTCTCCTCTCCAAGATCCAAAAGCTTGCTTGAGTGTAGCTCTCAGTTCTTAGCATGTAGCCATGGATGCCAAATGAAGAATTGAATGGTTGAAAATGAACTCATATTACCATGCAAATGCACAAATGGAATTACTATGAGAAAGCTAAATAGAAATGTTTAAGCGACTATAATAACAATGCTCAAAATGATTATTTTCTTTGCTTGAGGATGAGGGTTCCTTTTATAGGCAAAATGGTTGATTGAAGGGTCAAGATTGATCTAGCTTGTGGAGGGCTAGGATTGCATGAGAGAGGCATGATCCTCAATCCATGTTTGCAACTTCCACCAATGCAATGGTGACAAGTGGTACCATGGGAGGGCTTGAGAAGAGAGGGAAGAAGCATTGAATGTTTAAGAGGACATGAGGGTGGTTAGGTTATTGGATAAAGCTTATATCCAATGGGTAAACTCTTGTGCAAGGTTTACCCATGGTTAGGCTTTGGTCAAAGGGGACCAAACCCATGTGGGTTAGTGTGTTGAAGAAGGGAAGCATTTAAGTATCTATAAGAGTCTTAAATGGGTGAGATGATGGGTTGAGGGTTAATTTGGGATTGGGATTGTGCAAATGATTAGAAGTGGGTTTAGGCTAATTTAGAAGGGATTAGAAGAATCTAGAAGAAGGGTTAGTGAGCAAGTGGGCTTTGTAGGAGAATGCAAGTGGGTGAGGGTAAATAGGATTTAAATAAATGTTTATTTATTTAGATATGCGTGTGAATTTTGGATCTATTTAAATAAATCTTAATTTATTTAAATGAGAAGAAAGGGGGAATTAAATAAATTTAATCAATTTATTTAATAGTTAGACTATAGTTAGTAATTTTAATTTAAATAAATTTATGAATTTTATTTAATTGAAATAGTAGAATGGGGTTGAAATGAATTAAATAAATGTCTTCAGACATGTAGTGTTGTGGTTTAAACACTTCGTTGGTGAAGTGGCCACCAAGGTTCAAATTCCTGCTGGGCCATTGTGCTCGCAAGGCCTTGTGCCTTTGCTAGGCCATTGTGCTTACGGATTTGAACAAGTGAAGTGTGGGGATGAGGTCCCCCGTTTGTGGCCTCACCGGTTCATAGCTCCGGGTCAAAAGCGCATGTCGTGCCAGCGTCACCGGTCACATTAAAAAGTTTACCAGGCATAGTTTGAAAAAAAAAAATGAACTAAATAAATGTACATTTAATTAATATAAGAATATTAGTGCATTAAATATTTATTTAATTTAGTGGACAAATTTATATGTCTACACTAATCATTTGTAATGTCCTCTTTCTTTAGAATCAATTTAAGTGTTGCATTATAGATTCAAAAATCTATGAAGTTGTGAAACTTTTGTTGATTTTAAAAAAGGTTGTCACAACTATTTCACCCTTTAATAAGGGTATCAACACCTTGACGAAGCTTGTCTACACTTTCATAATCTCTTGATGTTTGGAAAATGTTATGTCAAGTTTTGTTTGAAGTTTTGGAGTCATGTCAAACATTTATTTTATTTTTTTAAGTTCGTTCTACCAAAGGGGGTAGATCCTTATATACTAAAAATAGAAATCAATACATCCACCGAGCCAAGGTAATAATCTCTTCAGCCGGCACATTTGCTCTCTCTAATTGAGAGGCAAATAACAGATCACCATACAAACTAATGTAGTTACCAAATACATTCATATTGTAGTTTTTCAGGCCTTCACAATACAGTTTGAGAGATTCTTCCACCTTCCCTTTCTTAGCCATTGTCTCAACATCAAATATCCCAACAATGAATCCTTTCTTGGGCGTGGTTTTGATCTTGATCGATGTCGTAATAACAACATCTTGAAGGTCCCCTCTTAACAGTTTAATAGCTATATCTTAATGCCTTGTAATCAAGGCCAGTAGCTTACACCATGTTCTTGAATAATACTTCCAGCAACAAACCATCGTGACAGCGATGCTAGGAAGAAGCCCCACATTCGATCACTTTCTTTATTGCGAGCAAGACATAGTCTTCCTCTAGCAGAAACAACCTCCCAAGTTGTTCATTGATGTCCTCCTCTAGGCAAATGCATGTGACACCAAAGTGCATGGTTCTCACCATTCTCCATGAACCTCCAAGGTCTCACTCTAATATGCTAGCACCCATAAACTAACAAATTACTCCACCCTAGAGTCTCCCTCTACCATTTCCAAGTATTTACATATTCATTTTGATCTCCAAAATTAGAATAAATAGCCTGATTGGGTCTAGAAGATTCTAACCCAAATGCTTGCTATATTTTGATAATCTCAAGGATCGCCAAAGTTGATTTGTTTCCTTTCATGGACTGCCATGTAGTCAGGAAATGCCTAATCAAGACCATCAACTCTACCATAATACTCAACCATATTTGTACTCAACAATTTGAAGTACACAAAATCCATATGT
Source organism: Cryptomeria japonica (assembly GCF_030272615.1). Classification (NCBI taxonomy): domain Eukaryota; kingdom Viridiplantae; phylum Streptophyta; class Pinopsida; order Cupressales; family Cupressaceae; genus Cryptomeria; species Cryptomeria japonica. The sequence continues at coordinate 66,649,228 of NC_081415.1, read as the reverse complement.
TAGCGGTAGACTGATGTTTATCAGACATGCCACCTCTCCATGACTTGTCCGATCAGGACTCATTCTTAGTGTGTCCTATCCAATTCTTGATCGAACTAGAGAGAAGTTGCCTGATTGGTCACTGTCAACTATCCTTTCCAGATCAAGCCATTTTGAAATATTATCAACATGTCAAGCAATTATGGATTAGCCTTGAGAATATATTTTTCCTTTTGAAAGTGATTCAACCATTGTGAGGTTTGAGAACTTGTTTCGGCATCGGATGAGGTTGTCATAATCTTATTAGGTCTCAATAAAGTTTTCCTCAATGAGGAACTTGTGATAATCATGTCAACAATCAACAAGCAATTCATAACCTCAAATTTGATGATAATTTCGTTAATGGTTGTTCATTTATAGTATGGGGTTATTATTTGTCATTAAATTTGATCTTTTTGGCCTATCCAAGTGGTTCTAAAATTGACTTTGGGGGCGAACTGTAGAAGTTGACGATCAACCACAAGAGCCAAGAATCATCTGCAAGCAAAACACCTATCACAGAAAAGAGATCAAGCAAAAATTGTATGCTTTATAACAACTGGAGAATTCTATATCATTGCACAAAACAATTGAAGATTCAATATTGAAGGTACAATTCTTTTGTGCAATAATACAAAATTCTTTGGTTGTTATAGAGCATACAATCCTCGCTTGATCTCTTTCGTGTGATAGGTGTTTTTCTTGTAGATGATTCTTGGCTCTTGTGGTTGATCATCAACTTCTACGTGGTATTAGAGTTTTTTTGTCAAGTTCATGTCTGCATGCTTGAGGGATCCAACCTAAGGTGAGTTTTTTATGCACATTGGGCTCAACGCAAAGGTTGTCATTGCGTTCGCAGCATTGAAAAACCCCAAGATTGACTGTTGTTTCATCAAATCCGAGCAATTGAAAAATCAAGTTAGATTAGATGAGAGCACAAAAATCAAGGCAAAATATGGAGGTAGCTGAAAAATCTAGGCACTTTGGTGCAAAACGGAGGTCACCATTATACTCAAAAGGCCCAAAAACCCTAAAATCGACTATCAAATCGTTAAAATCGAAGGTCGGAAATTTTTTTGGTGAAAAATTGATTGGCACATTTTTCCATGCAAGTACAAATTTGTACAGTTTGTACTGTATCGACAGTGTCAAAAAAATTGTGGGGTACGTGCTCTTTAAAAAATTCAAAGAGAGAGGAAAAAAGTATTTACTTACTACATGTACAGGAATTACATAATGTTGATGTCATCCTCTTTTGGTGGACCCACTAAAATTGGCGTTCAACTAAATTTAGCAATGTTTCTCCATTTTTAGTTCAATACCCTCAAATACCTACGTTCAATTTTTGGCCCATAACTTCATCATACGAAGTTGAAATTGGGCAAACGAAATATTGTTGGTAAGCTCGTTCCATCATTGATCTTATTTTGTAGGTGGTTTTCTTAGATTCTACACCATTTTTTTATACCAGACCTCCAAAATCAACCTTCAATTTTGCACTTTCAAGGCCATATCTTGCACATCCAGACTCTATTTTTTGACTTCCACAGATCGTCAAAAATATCTCAAAGTCCCCTATTTAGATCTCAGGTCCTTTTCTGCATAAATTTTACCAAAGACTCAAAGATATTAATCTTGACTTTTAAGGGCTACATGCAAATTAGGTCTCTATTTGTATCGAGGATTTTTGTTTTAGTATCATTTTTGGAGATTATATTAAGGAGTGAATCATGTATAAGGGTTGTAGGTGTAAATATGGTGGGAGAAATTAGCATGGGCATGAAATGTGTCCTAATTTCTCACATAATTCTTTTCAACTCTTGCTCGAGTGTGCATTAAAATCTAAAGTTGCTTCTTCTCCATTAGTAGAGACAGTTGTTGTACCTTCATTGATTGAGACCCTTATTCATGTTAAGCAAGATAATTCATCTACTTGTCTTCCTGATTGGGGTTCCTACTTGATAGATATTGCTTCATTGTTTGTGGAGTCTCATATTTCAGATTTGGAGGACACATTTGAGAGTTTATCTCTCTTATTTGATGATAGTCATAGCACAATTGTTGTCACATCATGTTTGTCTTTGGAGTTTGTTCAAAATCAGTTTCCATTGGTTCCTTGTTTGTCACCTATTGTGAGGGCATATACCTGATTGATTTGTGACATCTTCATCATCCAAGGACGTGGCAACACATGAGCACTTTTCAGTGACATCATCATATATTTGGATTTGGATTCCTACATCTTCTAGTTTATGGGAGTGGCTTCTCATATCTCCAGTGAGTTGGCTTCTTCTAAAGGGGAGACATGTTGTTTGCAGGCAATAGATCATGTTTTGTCTTTAGGCATTAATCATTGGCACATGAGCTACTTCTACATTGGGGGTATTCTTATCCCCATTATTTCTCTTATGGGGGGATATTTATTGTACTTTTATGACTGGTTCTACACTTGGGGGGCCACTTAGAGTCCATCTTAGTCACATATAGTACCTTTTTCATTTCATTGCATCTCTCATTTTTGGAGTGGGGCTTTTTCCCATGTGGTTTTTCTCATTTTCTTCGTTTAGAGAGACCTCATTGGTGTGAGTTGCATTTATTTGCATTGGTTTGTAAATGAGTACCTAATAAGGCTTTGTTGTGGGGACTTATTCATGCATGCATTTTGTGTTCATCATTAGCTCTCTATCTTATCCCCAAGTTAATCTTAAGAGGGGGTGTTGAAGTAATTTTAGGATAATTATCTAATTATCTATTAATTAGGTCCTTTAATTGCTTTTTCACTTAAGCTAAACTTAAGTGCTTTATTTTATCTAGGTGTTATGATTTTTTAGTCTAAGTTCACTTAGATGCACTTCTAGTTAGCTTTTTTAGGCTATTGTTGAGCTTAATTTAGCTCCTACTTTGCATTGTTTTAGTTTTTATAATTTAGGATTAGGGCATCTCTTGCTTTCTATAAAGAAAGTCTTTCATTCATTGTAATTGCATCTCCATCATTATACCTCCAATATTATACCTTCAATATTAAATTTTCAATTCTTTTGTGCAACAACACAAAATTATTTGGTTGTTATAGAGCATACAATCTTTGCTTGATATCTTTTGTTTGATAGGTGTTTTGCTTGCAGATGATTCTTGGCTCTTGTGGTCGATCATCAACTTCTACACGAATAAAGTTTCGGAAACCATTCAAAATTTTGAAAAACAAATTCGAATGTTCCAATTTTAAATAGGACAAGTGTCAATGTAGCCAAGAGGGTACACAAGGCAACATTAAAGACACCATTAATGCACTCTCAAAACAACAAGGATATCAAATGCTAGTTTATAAAATAAAATTTAATCACCAAAAGGGGCATTTTAAGTAGAATTTGTTCGATAATATATGAGAGAGAAAAGAGGCATTTTGAGTAACAACTATTCAATAATATGGGGAGCAAATAAGTGGTGACAACATAACTAGTGACTAACAAGCAATTCATAATTGTGGGTGTTTGCATGAATCATCTCTTTAGAGTGGTTCCAAAACTGATAACAGAGCATGATGAGGTTGTAATAACCATGTCAACAATCAAAAAGCAATTCATAACCTCAATTTTGATGATAAGTTCTCCAATGGTTGTTAATTGGCAATATGGGGTTATTATTTGTCAAGTTAAAGTTGATATTTTTGTCTTATATAGGTGGTTCTAAAATTGATTTTGAGGATCGACAAAGTTTTGGAAACCATTCAAATTTTTGACAAACAAATTGAAATTTGTAATAATTTTAAATAAGGACAAGTGCCTATATAAGGAAAGAGGGTACATGAGGGAGCATTAAAGACACAACAATGCACTCCCAAAACCCAAGGATATTAAATATTATTTTATATAATAGAATTTAATCACCAAAAGAGGCATTTTGAGTAGCAATTGTTCGAGAATATGTGTGAGAGAGAAGGTGAATCTGTAGAGCTTGTCTAAATGGAATTGTGGAAGAGGTCCAAGGTCTTAGACAACAAAATGGCTTGCCAAAAATAAAGGAGACAATTATTACACTTTTGTAGCTTGTGAGAGGAAAATTTGTATAATGAGTAATTGCCTAGAACATAATTGTTTGCTACAAATTAAAGTCCCTTCAGATTTTTTTAGTTGTGAACATAGCTTGGTCAATTATGAACATTATTCTAGTCTAGAAAGCATATTGCTCAAAATTGGTGATAAAAAATTAGGACATGTTAACCTAGATGAATTTTGGGAAAGAATGTGGAAAGAATGGGAAGGGGAAAAGGTCATTGATTTTGTAAAAATGGTGGATAGTGGAGGTATTGTGAGTAGTAACTTTTCTTATAACAGTGCCATGCTTATATTTAGTGTTGTAATGCATGAACCATTGTGATTCACACTCATGTAAGGTTAAAATAGATGAAAATAGAATAGTTACCAAATTAAATGGAGAATATCTCACTTCAATTCTAAGGTTGTCTCAAAGAGAAGCATTTGTAGATTTTGACAACGCAATAGCATATCAATGTTTTTTCAAGAATAAAATTTGTTATCATAACACAATTACTAGACATTTGCCAGCTATTATAAAAAGGGGCCAACCTTAACTACCTAAAAACTCACACATATAGCGTTTTGTGGATGAAAATTTTGTCATTATAATATTGCTGCATATTTTCGTTGGTGCACACATAATTTTAAGGAATGGATGTATTTGTTTATCGTTGTTACTATTTATGGAGAGTAGTCTGAGAGTAGTTCATTGGTTGAAGTAGTATAATTAAGGACAAACTTCATAGCCAAATGAGCCATTTTTCGGCTTGATAAATCTTTTTTCATGTATTTGTATTTATTTTATGAGATTGTCAACATGAGATTGTTGTTGGGGCTTGTTTTTATTGGATGTTTTAATGAGTGACTCAAATCTATGAGTATTACCCACATTTGTAGTTACAAAATATTTAAGAGTAAATGATGCATTTACCATTTTTTTATAAGAGAACTCCAAAGTAATATAAGCATGAGAATATCTACATAAGTTGCTTAATTAATCTCTTCTTATGGGAGCTTCTTCATCCAATTCCAAGGATTCATCTATATCATAATTAAAGGCTTCGATGGATTCTTCTGTAAACTACCTAGGTATGTAACTAATGATTTTTTTTTTATTGAGGTATGCAAACAAATTACTGAAGTGAATAAAATGTGTTTAGAGAGAAAGAAGGCAGGTGTTTCTTTTCCTATTAGTTTATTCCACTACCTATGCAAATCCTTTTTAGGAAATGGGTTTACAATCTGAGGACTTGATTGTGAAGAGCTAGTAGAGAAACCATATCTTACAAATGTGCTTATTTGGAAGGTGTAATTTTTTAATCTATATTTTTTCTTTATTTTCAAAGACTAGGAAATCCTCTTATCAGCTTTTGTCTTTGTTGTATGGTAACTCTTAGTTGTTGATGCTTTATTTCATGTATCAACAATGTTGTGTTCTACATATTGCACATTGTCTCTAACAAATGAAAAGGACCTCCATGAGCTTGGACAGTGTCCATATGACCAAGGTGGATACTTCACAATCAATTGTAGTGAAAAGGTTCTAATTATTCAAGAAAAAATCAACACAAATAATGTTTATATTTTTAAGAAATATCAACTAAAAAAAAAAATTATGTTGCTAAGCTAATGTATATGGTTGAGCTCCATTGATCTTGACCAAATGAAGCAAATTTTATCTATCGTACTTAAATTTCAAAACATTTCTTCTAATTCAAGAAACCTTTGAGAAGTCATTTCTCCTTGTTTTGCAAGGAATGCCAACATATTTTCCAATGAATATATATTTTTTCATATATCCATTTGTTATTTAAATCTATTAGGAAGCTGAAGAGGTTGGGAGGCCTTCAAAACTTTTGCAGGGTTAATGTGGGTGGAAGATGTTCTTCGTGCGATGCATGAAATCACCAGAGTTGAAGTGGGACAAGAACTACGACCAAGAGCACGCACGAAGAAGGCAGTGTGAATTCTTGCCAAGTTCAATGAAGAACATGGCAATGTCAGTCAATGAACTTAGTCTACATTAGCTTTAGTTTATAGACTTTATTTTTGGTGCATTTTTATATCACACTTGTATGTAAAATTTTTATCTCTATCAGGCTGACAAATTGCTGATGATATTATTTTCTCTATGCACAGACTATGGCTTACAATAGTGGTTAGATGTTTCGAGGGTTTTTTCAGTGTATGTTTTGGAAGGGTTTTTTGGTAGTTTTTTGGGATGGTGATCTACAAAAAGATGTACTTTTTGTTTTGAAATATTAATAAAATCAAAAACTTATTACCGACCCAAAAAAAAATCTATTAGGAATTCATGCATATTACCCAATATATTTCATCTATTTTCTACATAACCCCATGAGAGATGCATACGAGCTTACTGAATAACCATGCAACATAGATCAAATATACAATACACTAGATAACACAATATATACCATTAAAAACCCTCGAGAGGTAAAAATATAGCCTCCCAAAGGATCCATACTCCATGTATTATTCAACAATAAAACATTGAATGCACTTACAAATTTAAACCATGAACACATTTGAAACATTGAGCCTTTCTAATGCATCCTCCATGTGTCCAAGCATGAATCCACATGTCACATTCCATGCTTCACATATGCACTCTTTATAAGAAGACTCAATACTACGATAACTTACTTACTCAACCAACCTTGACAAGTAAACACGTGCTTGTTTATATATACTCAAGCTCACACAAATACAACCAAGTAGTAAAATAAAACTGTGTGCCTTGCAAGAATGAGAACATAAAACCATTGACCCCTCATTCAAAATTTGATATTAAGTTCTCGCAATTTTTTTTTTCCCAATTAATTGTTTTGTCTTCCACACACACAAAATAACTAGCCCAATGTTGCATACAACTTTAAAAGTGGACCTAAATAAATATCTAATGTGACTAAATACATCTCCAAAATGCACCACAACTAAATTTAATTTATAACATCATAATATTTTATTTTATATAAGATGCACAACACCTAATCCCAACATTCTTCCACTTATTATACATATTTCACAAGTATTATTTGATGAAATACATCATCATAGTCATGCATGAAACCACATGAACCTCTAACACACTCTAGTGCTCCATAGAGATATATGCAATAAAAAACAAAGTGACCACCATCTCAAGCAATGTAATATCAAATAATATATAATTTGGGATTTTAATTAATTCATAAAAAAGAAATAAAATTGAAGCAAATTAATTTTTTCAAGCCAACAACAAGAAAATAAGATATAATACTTTTTGCATGGGTTAAGGTAAACTTCTAATTAAATAATGCATTGAATATTGACTAAAATTGGCAAATTAACTCTACAAACATAATATATTGTAATATAATATTTTTGATACAAAATATGCTATTAATACAACAACCCCTTCAAATCAATCAATTGCAACAGATCTTGAAATCAATCTAAAAGTTTTTTACCCAAAATTACTACAAAAAATCACATTGGATCAACACTACCAAACCTCAAACTAAGATACGATGCTCCCAATACTTGGAGTTAATGATGAATAGAAAATCAATACAAAAAAAAGACATAAAAACTCTTAAAAATCATACCACATAACAATTCCTTCAAATCTTAAAAATACTTGCAATTAACATTCCGACGAACACATAGAACTACTTGAAATGCATTACAAAACCCTCCAAACTTGCACAATCTAATATTGGCACCCTAGAAGATGTATGAATAGAACATATACAAAAAATCTATAGAAAAACCAGCAACAAATGCAAATACAACACCAAAATTCAAACTTGGAAGTTGCATAATCAATCCTACAAGCCAAAACAATCAAAATTGTTGAAACCCCAAACTTGTTTTGGACAATGGTAACCTCTTGACGAGATTACTATCTGTAATCTAAATCCTTCTATTCTTAGACCACGTAAACTATGGTAATTCCTTCCATGAGCTCTAACACTACAATGGGTTTTCATCCACTAAAGAGATCACAAGCATACAACTTTGTGAGATAAAATAATCAAAATGAATAATTTCCACTTCTTATATGCAAAGGGATCAAATTGGATGAACAAAATCCAATTAACCTCCTAAGTTGGCATCATTAAAATATTAATTGAATTAATATTTATTTCCTCAAAATATGTAAGTTGAATCAAGATATCATAAATAGTAAATAAATAATATTTCTCAACGTGATCTATTACCTCCAACTTCCATTTTTTGGATAATGGAAAATTACTTTTTTTTAGTAAGTTATATTTTTGGAAAAGGGTACACGACAATTTATAACTTCCCAAAATTTCTTGTCCTTAATAAATTACAAGCATTCAATGCACCAAATTCTTTATGCCAAAGGTGATCAATCATGTCAATCTACATATTAGGCCTTGATACTGTTCATGTGAGATGTTGCATCTTTGTTTTTTATTAAGGAAAATCAGGTTTTAAGGGACCCAAAACCCGCTTACAAAATGAGAAGATAAGCATAAAAGAAACTGGAGAGAACGGAACATAGAAAGAAAAGCTGCAAAAGACCAGCAGAGAAAATAGCAGCTAAGGAAAAGAACAGCAAAAAGCCAATGAGAGACTGACAACCAAAGACCAAATTCCATGTCAGATAAAAAACTTTATAGACTCTTTCGCGTCCTTAACCAGCATCTTCATAGCATTAGCTGCTTCTTTCAGGTCTTTGTTTTCCTGCATTTGATGGGTGTCTTTAGTCTTCATCTCCAGATCACTGGTAGTTTGTCTTGTTCTTCATCTGGAGGAGTGAGGAGCAGAACTGGTGGCCGACACATCATCAATGATCACCATCTCTTTGTTCTGCTTGTTCTTCTCCAAACAAGCAACCAGAGCGTTCATGTTTTGAGACGACACCTTCAAAACCTCAAGGCTATGCTCCATAAATTTCTTCAAGGCCTTCTCAATTTTAGTAATCCGATTGATAATAATTTCATTATCAATCTCTCCCTTTTCTTTGATGATTTTGATCACATCTTCAAGATGCTTCAAATCTCCCTTAATCATATTTTTTTTCAGCTAATCCTGCATTTCTTCTTCATCCTCTACCTCACTGGTATCCACCACCACATCCTCTTTACCTTTAGTATTAGTTTCCTTAATCAAATTCTGAATTTAATAACCCAAATGTCTCTGTTTATTCTAAATACTGGAGATATTTTCAATCACCCATTTCTGGAAGTTGAAAATTTCCAGAGTACTATTTCTAGCAGCGTTCAAAATGGCATCCGCGGTATCCATAACCAAAGCAGAGCTCACAGACCTAGGGTTTCCCTCCTCTTTATTGTGCTGAGCTTCATTCTTGCTATCTGAGACATAAGGGTAATTTTTTGCTTCTGACTCTTCAACATACTCTTTTCTCTGCACCTTCTCTTCCTCGCCCTCAACCTCTTTCTTCTCACTCTCCGCCTCATCATCAACCACCTTCCCCTGTTCCTCCTTTGAACCAGCCATGTCCATATCATCTGTAGCTTCATCACCAACCCTCACTTTCTTATGCAGAGGAATATTAACCGAATCTTCATCAGACTCAGAGCCATCATGACCCTCAGAAATGTGGGCATTTTCCACCAAAGGATCTTCCCTATTAGCCCTATATTTACCCTTCAAATGCTCGTAAATTAACAATATAAGGCCTTGGTGAGCAATGGGATAGGAATTAGGTTTTTTGGCATGGTCGGCCAGGTTATAATTAAGGGAAAAAGCTAAATAGAAAGGCAAAGAGATCTTCGAGCCATGGCGAAAATGGTTTAGGATGACAAAATGGTAATTGTAAACCTTCAAAAACCTACCATCAACCGTTAGGTATTCCATTAAAACTCTTAACATCTTCTGCCAGAAAGATTTTACCTGATGAGGGAGGTAGTAGGACACATTGTCCTTCTTAGCAAGTGAAACCCTCTCTTCGTCACTTTTAGGGAAGTTCTTGGTAGCTTCCACAGAGAACTTGCGTTCTCTGTAAAATTTGGTACCATCCTTCTGTAAACATATAACCTCCTCCACCAAATCTTCATCCAGCTTCCAAGTTTGTCCGAACAGAGTGACTTTATTATTTCTCCATCCCTTGGCGAAACCATGAGACACCGACTTTTTACCCCCGTGCAGTTTTTCCATGTAATCAGTGAAACCATATCTGTGCAACCTTCGCCATGTTTTCCGTTCACTTTTCCAATTATCACAACTGGAAGGCTCATTTTGATTAAGATCACCCCCCATAATGTGATTCAGGTCGAAACCCTCAATAGAGCATGCGATACTCAAATGCCGAAGAAAAACTAGATTTAAGCTCAGACTCTGTAGCAAGAAGCTGGAATCGAAAAACAGGGTAATTTCCTTGTTATTCAAATAATCTTTTAAAACATTCAAAATGAACCAGCACTTAATATGATTAGCCCCGTCACACCGATTATCATAATCACAATGCCTTAAACAGGTCATCAGCTGACACTTCGCATAATTCCAATATCTGTCTTTGATATCCGATCCCAGAAAAGTAATAATGAACTTAACTTGTACCATGGACTCTATCAAATAATAATTGCTCACAAACTCCCTTCTTACAAGAAACTTCTCCGATATAATTAGTGTCCTCCTCTAAATAAACCCCCTCATTAGCTAATAAGTCAGCTACCTTGTTACCTTCCCTTAGAGTATGGGAAATGAACATACTATCATAGGCATCTAATAATTTTTTAGAACTCTCAATGATATTATAAATGTTCCAAGAGGGTGAACTAGTCCCTTTGATAGCCTGAATAATATTGAGAGAGTCCCCTTCCAGCCATATTTTTTAAAAGTTAAAACTCTGAGCAAGCTGGAGGCATTTTAACATTGCTTGAGCTTCTGCCACATGATTGTTTTGAACTCCAAAGGGAGAGGCAATGGCAGCAACACAAAAACCATAAGAATTTCTGATGACTCCTCCCCCTCCAGCCTTCCCAGGATTGCCTTTAGTTGCACCATCAAAATTCACCTTAACCCATTCATGAAAAGGAAATCTCCAAACAACATTTTCTCTCCTACTCTTTATATCAGATTTGCAGACCTTGTGAATCAAATTCCATTAAGTGAGGATTCTTTTCTCATTATCAGTCACATTAAGATAGCTCCACTACTTGTTGTTTTTGTGAAGAATATTTATATTTTCTTTAATTGACCTGCAAATCTTTTCAAAAACCACTTGAGATGAACACTTAGCCTCCTTGAAAATTCTATTGTTTCTCTCCTTCCAGATGTACCAACAGGTCATAGGATGGACAAAGGACCAAAGGGTCTTAATGAGAGGAACATGATGCAAACTTTTGTTAGGGAGCATGGTGCAAACTTGAAAAGTTAGATTCTAGTGTAATAATTACATGAACCCAACAAGAATATCTATGCAATCTCATCTCTGAGGTGGAAAATTATTTGGTGCATTCTTTCCAATACTTATATTGATCTATAAACTCACCAAATGGAGTTTTAGCCGATATCCTTCTAAACATCCTGGAAACTCTTAGATATTAAATAATCTCTAAGGCATAACCAACTTACCAATGTCATCATTTGGTGTATGATATACCTCCATTTATTTTCCTTCAACATTATTCCTTTCACAACCTTCCTTTACAATTGTATACCTATACTAGCACTAGATAATTTATAGCAAAAACACTTGAAACTTCTTATTGTGCCACAAATATGACTTTTACACACTGTATAAAGTGTTATAATAGCTAGTTTTTTCCTACACAATAGCAGATATACAATTTGGAAATCATTACCTCTTTTACCTTGGAAATTTGGAGATACATCCTACAAAAAACAACACCAATTATTTCAAACTTTACTTGAACTTGAAGGATGTCAAGTGAAACTTCAAGACCTAATTTAGAACAATAATGGTATAGTTAGGAATAGAAATTAACATAATATAAAAACAACAAATACCACACACAAGTTTGGATATTGAATCTACAAACAACAATTCATTTTGATGGAAGTTTGTGCACTCTTCGTATCTATTCACTGGAACATATTGATCACCCAATAAATTTTCAAAAATGATAGTAGTATATAGATTTATGAAATGTTCTACCATGTTACGAAAATAATTGACATACTTAGCACCTCCAAGAAACTCATCGACATGCTTGATAACTAGTAATGCACTATCATTGGGCAACATGCACCAGAGATTCCTAAGGCTTTTAATAATAATACAAGTATGAGCTTTGTAGCATAATGGAACATGATAATAGTTAATACAACCTTCATATCGTTAAATATACATTTTGGAGACAACAACTACTTTTTTTCCCACATTGTTGAAATATATATACTAGTAGGCTCATACTTTACCTCAACTTGGAAAATGTCAAATCTAGTTCCATGAACTATTCTATAATAGCTAAAGCACAATAGAGAATCAATAACTACCAGGTTATACAACAACAACATTCACACTTATAACTAGTTTTAATGAGTAGTCTTCACATTTATAGAAAGGTAATGATGACACATCAGAATGGCAGAGTCCTAATCAAAGTTATTAATCTTTGCACACTTTGTGGGTAAGCGTTTTCAAAAATTCAAGTGTCATTTGGAAGGAAGCTCTGAAGTTGCAGAAGAAGAGATATTGTAAAACAAATTTGAAAATGGGGGGGGGGATCTAAGGAGAGAGGAACCAGATAATATTTCCAAATGGAAGGAAATGCCAAAGGTTTGGAATAAGCTGGAGAAAGGATTCATGATGAATTTCATGGAGAAGCTGGTCGACTATGACAATGGCAGAGTTAACCTAGCAGTCACCAAAGTTACTGAAAACTGGATAAACGGCTCCGTCAAAATTTATGGTGTTAGGTTTAAGTTGGATGCGGACCTCATTGCGACGGTTACAGGTATGCCCCACTTTGTTCTTAACTTCTTTAGAGATTTGAAAGTTTCTAATAATGCGGTTAAGCTTTTTCCGCGTAAAGAGAAGGAGAGGGTGAAAATTGGAAAAGCTACGGGGGGGTATTATGATGCTTCCAACATTAAGAAAATTTGGGGTTGTGTGTTGAATGCTATTATGGAATATATTACTGTGGAGGGTCATTTTACCAGGGTCCACACATACCATTTTGTGCTTTTAGATCATTTTAGACATGAGAAGAGGATTTCTCTGCCCTATTACCTCTTTAGATCTCTATCACAGTCTCTGAACAATCATAGCAAGAACCCTTCAACTCTCGTACTTCATTGCGGCCTTATTCAGCTCATTTATGAGCATTGCAAGATTCTGGCCATCCAGGAAAATAAGAGATTGTCTGTGTCCCTAGGGAAAGGTAAGAGGAAGATGGAGGAAGGCGGGCCTAGCAAGGAAGAGTCGACACAGAGCAAAAAGGGCAAAAAAGCTACTGGGGTGAAAATTCAAGAGGACAAGGGTAATCAAAAGGAGACAGATATTGATTCAGAGGACACCAGAAAATATGGAAGTGAGATGGAAACTGATGAGTCTGAAGGAGAGGAAAGCTGGAAAGAAGAGGAAGTGGGGGAAGAGGAAGGAGGAGTTGGGGATATTTTTTATCAGAATAGCCCTACCCATAGTGTGAGTATAGATAATGTCAATAGCCAGCCAATGGAGGAGCAGGACATTAATGAGGAAAGGGAAATTGAAATTAAGCAGGAGAAGAACAAGGAAATTGAGAAGGAGATGGACAAGGAGAATTCAAGCAGGGATAAGGATAAAGCTAGAGAGGGGATAATTTTGGATAAACTCAAAAATCTATCCGAGACTAGAATGGGTTTTGATAGGTGGGTTTATGAAGAATTAAGAATCTGGAAAATACTGAGAAGCAATAGGCAGAGAAAGGGAAGAAAGCTGATAGAAACCAAGAGAAATGGAATAAGGATATGGAGGAAAAAGCAAAGAAGCTGGAAGCTCAGATTGGTAATCTGGAGGAAGGAAAAATGACTATGAAATTTTTTTTGGTAATGATTCCAGATATCCTTACCTCTGTTACTAAGAATTTAGAGGATATTTCTAAGGTCCTTGATGGCTCCAGCACCTCCAAACCTATTGTGGAACTTGATATTGATGAGGATTCTATTGAGACAGGGACTGTGGAAAGTGCTCCTAGTGGTGCGACAAAAAGAACAAGGGCGAGCATGAAAAAAGTTGTTGCGACTTCTTCCAAGGAAATCCCTAAGCTTAGGGATAATATTAAATATTTTTAAGGGATTAGCGAAAATTTGGCTAATGCCCTAAAAAACATTAAGTAATTTGTTTTCTGTCTTTTGTCTGTTTTGGCTAGACGTTGTTGGTTCTGTTGGGCTTCTTTGCTGGATATTGCCCATTTTTGTGTTGGTTTTTTAGTTGTTTGTCTCTTCATGTTTCTTAATGCTTTTATATCTTAAGGATATTTTGTAAAGGGTTTCGAAGTCCCTTCAAAACCTGCTTTTCTCATAATCAAAAACAATATTCACACCATATTATGGTATTTTTCTAAGTCCAATGGTAGCCTCGTGTTTTAATGGATCTTACCATGATACTAGTAATTGTAACTTTTAGAACATGACATGGATCATATTGTATGTGGGTTGTAAATGGGCTATAGTAGTCATACAATGCTTGAGATTTTTGCCCCAATATCCATAGAATGATGGTAACTAGTTACTCAAATATTTGATACCTTCTACACACCACATTGAGCAAGGAAGGATTACCAAAATCTATATGTCTATAGTTGCTCATTGAAAATAACATTAGTTCAAATAATGAAATTATCAAATTGAATAACAGAAGCATCATACATGGTTGTAACACCATGTTCATTTTCTTAAACTTAATAATGTCATATTAGGAACCCATCTTGTACCACTAGCACACATTTTAATAGTGAAAGTAGGCTAATAAATTATCCACAATGTGACTAAAAGCTTTTCTTTAGCTCCAAGGAAAGTTTTTTGTAATGTTGGAAATATTAAGGGCAATAGATCTCACATCTTAAATTATACTCAAAGTGGCCCTTGGATCATTTATAGTGCAACTAATACTCATCCATATTGTATTAAATTGGTGATTCACAAGAAAATTTTATCTTATAATTTTTTCTTTTTGTGGAGTTCTGTTAGTGTAGGTTTTTTATTTTCCTTATGTTAGGGGCTATTTATTTTTCCTACACTTATTTTATTAAGCTTGCTTAAGTTATTAGGAGTGGTTAATATGAGGACACGTGGTGAAATACTTCAGCTACATGTGTAACTCTCCACCTCACGCGGGTAGTTGAGTTACACACCCTCTTTCAGCTTGTTGTGCCACCTCTCATAACCAATATTTTGTCATTTCATGAATGGGTTATGGGGTAGTTGGGTTTCTCACTGTCTTTTGGCCTTATGTGCCAACTTTCTCAACTCCTTTCCTATCTTCATGTAAGGAGGTTATGCCACATGTTTTGGCATTTACCAAGAAGGTAAAATCTCCCACTTTTATGGGGAATATTAGTTAATGCACCCCTTGGATGTATATGCTATTATTTTTTTATATAATAAGCACTATACTCTCACCTTCACTAGTTCAGTGATAGCTCGGTGAGAGTCTTCTCAAAATTCTCTTCTTTGTATCTATTTTCCTCTCATATTAGATTTATCTTCATTCAGCTATTTTGATCTTCAATTATCTATTTCTTGGGGAGTTGCATGTGATCTATGACTGCCATCAAATCGTGGCTAGGTTCTCGCTTCGCACATAATCTAACAAGTTATTAACAGTGATTTTGAATATATCCAAGTTATACCAAATGATATTTTGATCATGAATCTCACTTTTGGTGAAAATTATGATTGGCATCCAATGGTCTTTCAATTGCATAGCAATTGCAACTCTTAGACCCATGATATAGAGGCCTTTGTATATCACTTGTTCACCCAAAATGATGACCAAATTCATGCCTTCATGGTGTTATAAGTTTCTAACATCTCGTCCTTCATGAATCCTCCAAATTTCTTGTACCTTGATATCAAAAACACCATATGATAATTAGTCACAAACTCTTGAATATCAAAATGATACCTATATTTCTTACCATGATGTAGCATCAAACACCTCAAGTTGACTATCTCCATTTGGTTGTCACCCATAATCTTATCTTCCAATGCGATACTTGGATCCCAAGAATTATCTATATGCTATGAATACTGTCCTTTCATAATGCAATTATAATGCATAAAAAAAGCCCATGCATTTCCACATAATTTTGCTTTCATTTCAAATGCAAGAGATAGATAACTTGATAGTGACAATAATGGCTCTTTTCATTTTGATCCTTGAAACATCACTTGAATCCCATGGGAAAAAAATTGAATTTGAAATAGAAAATGTGCATCCCCTATATTACCAATGGTGTCCCTTACTCTGTCACATCCTTTAGTATTCTTACCCTAACGACAATAATGTCACAATGACACAGATGGAAGTAAAAAAAGTGAAGTATGATCATCTTTTTCATACCTTGGGTTGCCAACTAATAATTCATCCTCTTTTGTGGTATTGAAAATTGTAGAGACACCCTCATTCTTCCATTGTGTTACTTTGGGTCTTTAATCAACATGATCATCCACCTTTTCTATAAGAGATATCATCGAGATGTCCTCAACACTTTCATACTTGCAATTCAAAATAGTTCCTTCAAGTTCATATCTCTTCACCATTTTATTCTAAAAATAAATCATTGGCTCAAAATTTGAATGTATAGAGGAAAGTGCATGTATCCATATTTGGAGCTCCTCACATCCAACTAAAAAGGCCCTTGCTTTCATACATTTATCATGATTTTGATGATGCATGAAATCATTAGAAATCGATAAAACATATTTTTTTATCAAGGGATTCTTACGTACAATTTGCATGTTGTTTTTGTCTAAGACAAAAGGATCCCACAATATCATCCATGAGATATTTTGAAGTTGATAAAAAGTCTTTCCCTTCCACTTTGTACCTCCCATTGCTAATTTGGATACTCTTGGAAGATTTGCAACAACATTCTCAATATAGAATTCACTAATAAGAAAAGATTTATTGGGACTAAAGTGTATCAACCTTTGCAAATCCTAACATTGATTATTGTATTTATTTATCGACCTATTTATTATTTGGCATAATTGATTTCTTACTAATTACAAGTCGTCTAGAGGCATCCATCAATTTGGGTTATGACAAATTGTAAGAGAATTGACTATTTTTAGTTGGTTATGATAAATTCTCTTACAATCGTAAGTGTTGTTAGTTATGACAGATTTTATGACAGTTGTAAGATTTGTAAGAGAATCTATCATAACCTATTTTTGGTCAATTCTAGGTGTCCAATCTTGAGGAGGGAAAATTCAAATGTTATGACATCTGTAATGGGTGTAAGGGAATATTCTACGAGTGATGGTTTGCACGTAAAAGGTGTGGGAAAGTGTGCCATGTGCCTTTGGGCACTCATACCTTGTTCCTTCCTTTAGAAGCTTATCAAAGCTTGTATAATATCTATAAATAAGGTGCTTAAGGAGTGTCATTCATCATGTTGATCTATGAGGTATTGTTATGCTACTAAAATTGATATATTTTTTGTGGATTGTGTTGAAGAAGTAGCGTGTTGATATTATATTGTAACAATGTTGTTTATAGATAATACAAAGTATTGTGCTTTTGGAGTGTGGATTTCTTCTCTCAAAAGGGTTTTCCCCATGTATATCGTGTGTTTATTGTGGTAATATTTATGCATGTCTTTCTATATGCATTTCTTTTACTATAGCAATTAATATTTGTATGAAAATTGTACCATCTCCTCACTAGATTAATGTTTGGAAGCATTTTTTGCATTGTTGTTAGCTTTTAGTTGGTATTTGAGCCCGACAACTTTTGGTTTTTTTGGTGGGGAGTAGGTTTTTTGTACTGATCTCAATTTGAGTGGGAGCTTTTGTAGAGAGTACCAAAAACAAATTATAAGAAGAAGATGGCAAACACATCTAAAAGGATTGAAGTTGAAAAGTTTAACACTAACTTTGAGTTGTGGGAGGTGAAAATGGAAGATATGCTTAAATAGACATATATCCATGGGTTGCAATATCCAAATCCAAACCAACCAACATATAACAAGTAGACTGTGACTTGGCAGATTGAAAAGCCAAGGGTCTTATTACCCAGAGAAGATTGCAAAAAATTTATTAAAGAGACTTGGAGATTTTTATTAGGCTAAATCCCTGATAAACAAGTTACTCTTGAGGAAGCAAAAAAAAATTTCCCCTAAGAAAGGAAGATGGAGGATACATAGTTGATCATCTAAATGTATTTAATATGCTAGTTGCCAAGTTGGCCTCTATTGGTGTGAATATAAAGTAGGATTGTTGAATGAAATTGTTGTGTTCTTTGTTGGACTTGTGGTACCACCTTGTGATGGCCATTGGGAGTATCACCACCAAGTTCAAGATGGATGGTTGGTTACATCATTAATTTTTGAAGAGACGTGAAGAAAAAATTCAAAGTAAGCTTTGGAGACTCTTGTGGTTGGTGGTAGATCAAAAGAGAAAGGCAAGTAGAAGGACAAACAAGAAGAAAAAGTTATATACAAATCCCATGGGAGATCTAATTCTCTTGAAAACTCCAAGGTGAAGTGTTGGAACTACAACAAACTGGTCACTTTTTTAAAGAATGTAAGGAGGAGAAAAAGAAGAAAAAGAGAAACTCCTCCAATTCATATTTAGATAAATTCTCTTAGGATGATAGTGAATAATTTATCACAGCCTTAGCAACACATGCGTTAGAAGATGCGTGGTTGATATATTTGGGTGCATCTTTTCACATTACCTCTCATAGGGGCTGGTTTACAAAATATGAAGGATATGATAGTGGGAAGGTGTATATTGGTGATGACTCCCATGTAAAGATTGTTTTTGTTATAACATAATGTTATTAGGGATCACATCCTTATAACATTTATATATAATGTTCTAATATAAGGTTATAAAACCTTATATATTATATGCTTTATAAGCATATCCCATTTGAAATAATTATAATCTAATAACTGTTAGATTATTAATTATTTATGAGTGGGGGTTATTGAAAAGGTGTGACTAGTGAAGTCACCCTTCCTCCTATATTTAAGGAGGTTCTCTCTCATTTGAGAGTTGTGAGAATTTGGAGCTTTATGGTGAGTTGTATCACTACGCATATGAGGTATTATTGGCCATGTGGAAGTATTGGAGGAGTATCCCTAGGTTCATGTCTATTTTATTATAGACTATATTTGTAAGTGTTTTAATTAAATGATGCTTTATGGGGTTTTTTACCGGAAAGGGTTTTCCCCATGTATATCTTGTGTAATGTGTACATTTTGCATATATGTTTCATATTTCATTTACCTTATAATCTTGTTTATAATGATTAGTATCCTTAGATCCTAATTTCTAACAGTTTTCCATGGAAGATTCAAGATTAGATTCACCAATGTTAGAGTGGAGGAGATCAATAATGTTATGTATATCTTGGGTTTGGCACTGAACCTACTTTTTATAAGTAAATTGAATAATGTGGGTGTGTAGGTTGTTTTTTTCTCATGAGGATGTCAAATGACTAGAGGACCTATGATGATTGCTAAGGGTTTTGAAATTGGCACTTTGTAGAGATGGATGCACAGATTGTTCAATGCAATAGTTCTTCTATGGATTTAAAGGAAGATCTCTATAAATTATTCATCCCTACCATCAAATTGACTAGAGAAGAAGTTAGCTGCTTCTACACCAATGCTTTAGTGATGAAAATTCCAATGAAGAAGACACTTTATTGGCACCAAAGACTTGGTCATATTGGTGAGAAGGGTATCAAAACCATGAAAAATGAATACCTCAATGAGGGGCTTGATGATTGTAATCTTGAGTTTGATTTTTGTGAATTACATATATAGAATGCAAAAACCATGTTTAAATTTACTCTAGTTCTTTTAAATTTATTGGTTGTTGGACTTGATACATTATGATGTTTTTGGTTTTGTCAATGTTACTTCGATTTATAAATATGTATATTTTGTATCATTTATTAATGACTAAAGTAGAAGGAAATTTGTTTATTTTCTTATAAGTAAAGTTGTAGTCTTTAGTTAGTTTAAGCAGTTTGGGGCTTTTGTTGAAAATTAGACTAGTAGAAAGATGTTCTAGGATTGACAACAATGGTGAGTTTTGTTTGAAATAATATGATAGGCTCTAAAAGGAAAATGAGATTGATTAATAATGAACATAAGGTTGATGGAGAGGGATAGGAGTATACTTAATGTCACTGACATTAAACCAAAGTTTTGTGTTCAAGTTGCAGCTATTGCTTGCTATCTGGTAAAAAAATATCCTACTTCAAAACTTGTTGATAATACACCCATGGAGGTGTGGGCAAGAAAAAATACCTCAGTAATACATCTCACAGTATTTGATTGGGAATCTTATGCTCACATTTCAAGTTAGAAGAGGTCCAATTTGGAGAAAAAGGTTGTTAAGTGTATTTGTTGGTGTAACTAAGTGTTGTATCTAGTAGAGTCCTCACCTAGGTCCACATTACACTTATCACTTAATTTTACTTAGTGACCACTTTAGGAACATTCCCACACGTGGAAGTTCCACCTTTGGTGGACTTATCACACTATCACTTATCCACCTTATGTGGGTGATAGGCTATCATTGTTGGCATTAGATTGTCATTGATGTCAACAATTAATGTAATGCATGGGACAAAGATGCAGGATGAAAAATGTCTCAAAGGAAGTAGAGGACAAAGGTTGTTATGCAGTAATCACACCGTGTTATCCACACATACAACACATTGTGTTTCACCACAGGCTTCCCTGCTATCTCACATCAAGATGGACATGAGTTAAATAGCCCTGATGGGTAAACAAAACAAATTTTTGTGAGGCTTCGGGCTGCTATCTCGCGACATGGAGGTTGGATGAAAAATAACCTCACAGGGAAACAAGAAGTGAAGTTAATGGGATTTCCTGTTATCTCGTACCAAGAAAAACTAAAATGAAATGGCCTAGTGGGGAACATGAAGGTGAAGCAAATGGGGTCCCCCGCTATTCTGTGGCAAGTAAAGTTTAAATTAAATTATCTTGTGAGGTAACATGAATATAAAGGAAGAGGTGGCCCCTGTAAGGAAGTTAAGTAATAGAACAACTTCCTAGACTAACCTTGAGAGGAGGATAATGCAAAAAACTTTTACAGATCGTTATAACAATTACAAAAACTTAACATAAATAATCAAAATATCATGCATATCACAACACAACAACATAGTGATTTACGTGGGGAAAACCCTTCCGAGAGAAAAACCCTACACTCCAAATGCAAATCAATATATTATTCAACAATCAATAACATATTACAATATACTTGCAGAGCAATCTCTTCATAGGAGTACCACTAATTAGAGACTCGGGGGTAACTCAATCGCCATAAGACACTTACACACAACCTCTATCTCACACACCTCATATATAGGAGATACAAAACAAGAAACCATCAAATGGTATTACAAAACCATGGGCTAAAACCACCCAATAAAGTAGAGTTGACCTTATCTCCCTTATAGATGGCCTATGATGTGTTAAAACACACATCAACATGTGTCCCTCCCTTTTACAACTCATTTATGTGTCTGACACATTTTATATTTCCTATTTCAAGAGTGCAAACTTTCGGAGGCCATAACTTGAGAATCGTGTGTCCTATTGACGAACCACACCCACTTTTTAGGGCCTCTAAAGTCCTCAAAATTAAATTTAAACATTTCATTGCACCCCTCCAAAATGGAAACTTTAATATCTTCAAAAGTAGCTGCGATCTTGTGACGTAACTTTACTGGAATGCTTATCTAGCCAACCAAAAGCTTTGAGGATAATTTCACACCATTTTGTGCCCAAATGAAAACTTACTATAAATAGTAACCTCGTGTAAATGCAAGGTTGAGACACCATTTTCCTAAAATTATCCCACTTGTCGAACACCTTGCAAGAGTAAAGGGAGAGTCAACACAATAAATCAATTGCTATGGGCCATGAGGCCCATAGACTTTGAACACCATCTGAACTTCTCTGTGCTCACAACCTTAGTTAAAGCATATGCAACATTCATCAAACTTTATACCTTAACCAACTTCTCCCTACCATCTTCAACCATATCTCTGATAAAATGATACTAAACATTAATATGTTTGGTTCAGGCATGAAATGTCGGGTTCTTAGCTAGGCAGATTGCACTTTGACTATCACAATAAACTATCACCATATCTTGTTTTATTCCAATATTTGAACACATTCTCTTAAGCCAAATGACCTCTTTACAAGCCTGAGTAGCTGCCATATACTCTGCTTTAGTAGTAGACAAAGCAACCACAGTCTATCACTTATCCAACTAATTGCACCACCAAATAAAGTAAACACATAAGCACTGGTTGATCTTCTGCTATCAATATCACCTGCTCAATATGAATCCACATAACCATGAATATCAAGGGAAGTCATCTCTCCAACCAAATTACCATGATAACACAAAAAATACTCCGAGCTACCCTTCAAATATCTAAAGACTCTTTTGACTGCATCCCAATGAACTCTACTAGGATTAGACATATATTTGGAAAGAACTCCCACTGCTTGGGCAATGTCTGGTCTAGTACAAACCATAACATACATCAAACTTCCAAATGCACTTTGGTGAGGTACTCTTCTCATGTCTTCCATCTCCAATGGGGATGTAGGACAATCTGAAGCAGATAATTTCATTCCAATTACAAAATGAACACATAATGGTCAACAATCCTACATGTTGAACCTCTGTAATACAAAATTCACATACTTAATCTGGCCTAGCCATAACTTTCTATTCACTCTATCTCTTCTAATTTTCATCCCAAGAATGTGCTTTGTAGCACCAAGATCTTTCATTTCAAATTTAGCAACGAGGTGAGACTTTAGTTCTTAAATCATACCTTTCCCTTTACCAATGAATAACATATCATCAACATACAATGCAATGTATTGGAAATGATCACCATCAAATTTATAATAAACACATTGATTTGATTTAGAATGCTCAAATCCCAAACTCAACACATATGTATCAAATTTCTGGTACCACGTCCTAGGACTCTGTTTGAGGCCATACAAAGATTTCTTTAATTTACAAACCAAATTACTATTACCTTTCACCACATAGTGCTTCGACTGTGTCATACAAATATCCTCCTATCAATCACCATAAAGGAAAGCAGTTTTCACATCCATTTGCTCAACCTCTAAATCATAAGTAGTAGCAATAAAAAGAAAAAATCTAATGGATGTCATTTTTGCAACAGGAGAAAATATCTCATCATAATCAACACCCTCAACCTGAGAGTAGCCTTTTTCAACCAACCTTACTTTATACTCACCAATGCTTCCATTTGAACCAATCTTTTTTGTGAACATCCATTTACAGCCAATAGGCTTTTATCCTTCAGGAAATGGTACAAGATCTCATGTATTATTCTTTTTCAAAGCTGCCATTTATTTTTCCATAGCTATCTTCCAAGATTTTGCATCATTCATACCTAATGCCTCTTCTACAGATCTAGGTTCATCCATATTAGTATTCAAAGCAAAAATACATCTCCAATCATCAAGTGAATACCTTTCAAGTGGTTGTCTATGTCTTGTAGACCTTTGAACAAGCTAAGTTGGAGGTTCTTCCTCCTCTTCTGAATATTCAGAGCTAGATGAGCTCTTCGCAACTTCTTACCTATCAAGTGGTCTCGATTTAACTCTTTCAAGTGTAGAAGGGAATTGAATCACATCTTTTTGGTTAGTCTATTTTGGCTACAATGTAATAGAAGGAGACTTAATTTCTCTAAAAATAACACTTCTACTATGAATTACTTTTTGCGCAACAGGGTCTCAAAGCTTATATCCTTTCACACCATAACTATAACCGATGAAGATACATTTCATAGTCTTGTTCTGTAATGCCTTCCAAAATACCCTAGAGGAATAACCTAAAATCAACTAACAATGGAGATGATTTTTTTTTAAAACATCCATTACTCTAAGTTATCATCATCATACATCAATGCAACATTAACTATTTGCAAGATCACATGAAACAACACGTACATAACCATAAAAATAAATTATGCTAGTGGACTATTTCATTTAAGTATCAACTTATCTCCAAACATACTCTCGTATACATAACCACTCGCTAGGGTATATTAATGTCACTACTTCACATCATCTAAACATAACACTTATCTAGCAGATCATAAGCTACCATGCATATAACTAATTACTTTCCATGCAACTAGATTAACATTAATACATATGCATAACTCATCACATTACATTTCCTGAAGTTATGTTTATAACACTAATTAGATGTGTCTAAGTAGCACCTTGATCCTACAATCACTTAATGCATCATGAATCTAAATGCAGTTATCCTTCTTCTTCATATAGGACTTGTTTATTTCCTTAATCGCAACCATTATACACCTCATCAAGAATACTATCCATATTCATATGCAAGGTTATAACAATAAGCACTAATTATTCTTCAAATAGGATACCATACTACAAAAAAATTTCAAGAATCATATTTAATATTATAATCATAATCTTCTCATTTAAATATAGTATTTCAATCCTAACATGATGAACATTTATTCGATATGAATCAAATAACAATACCACATATTATTACAAGATCATTGTTTCAATTTCATCGAGACCTAATACATAGGAGTACATAGAACAAGCACAAGGTCTCTATAGCTACATCACATCCTTATGGCTTAATATTACAAGTAACATAAGTATGTAATCTTATTTCCTTTTAGAATATTGCATCATATATTTACCTAACCATTCATTCCTCATAAATTCTTAACTACTCAAATAAAGCTTCAACGCATCTATTCTATTATTTTCATCATCCTAGGGCATAACATAACTCAATTACAATGCATGAATATAAATACAACTCAAATTCATATGACTATTCCATTTCACAATCACAATAAACCCATAAGCACATTTTATATATAATCATTCTATACATCAAGGAAACATCAAGCATTCTTCCTAACCTCTACATCATATTCCTTCTTCGTTTTATTTAGATACTTAACACAAAGATGCTTAATCCTTTACTTAGTCAAGTCATCATTGCCTACTATGCAAAGTTCCAAACATAGAGTATACTTATTAGAACATTATACAAATCGTTTAACCTTTAGTGTCAATGAACACCTAGATACTCAAGTATAGATCAATGCTATCCATTTCATTTTACTATCATTCATTTTATAGCATAATATAATACTATCCATCGCATGAATGTAAAACAATTCAATTACAAGTAAACTATTCCATTCACATGATTACTTTAAACTCACAACAAGCATCTTTTACATCATGAAACTACCATAGATATATACCTAATTCCAACATCAAGTCCTATTACAACTTCCTTCTCAAATACATGATAATACAATATATAAGAATACATCATTTCTTTTACATACATATTTCATTATGATTCAATGTCTTATTTCACGAACATAGGAAACCAATTCCAAAGTGCATTCTCATGTGAAGAACCCAATCCAAGCACGCAACATCAAGGAGAGTATCCCAATGGAAGAAGGCAATCAACCACCCGACCATGTGGAACCAATCAAGGAACCACCAACCTGCAATTCACAAAACCAAAATTGAAGAAGAAATCTGAAAATGCCAAGCCTTCCAAAATCCAAATTGCAATCCAAATTCCAAATCCAATTCCAAAATCCTCTTGCAATGATCTATCAGATGATTAACTAGTGCATAGACCAGCAAGCCAAAATAAATAGGAAAAATAAATTTAAGACTATAGTTTTCTCGACCAATAGAAAATTTCCAAAAACCATATATCATACTTACCTTTACAAAAGTCGAAAAAGGCATAATATAAATATATATTTCTTACCTACCCAACCAAGCCGACCAATAAAAAATAAAGGTAGGTAGAAATAAATCAAATTCGATTATTTAGTACATATATGATAATAAATTGGGAAATACAATTATTTCCTCAAAACTAGACGGTAGGTACAAATAGTATTATTTACCCATACTTTATTAAATAACTCCCACATAATAATTTATAATTAGTTATCATTATTAATATCAACACCAATAAATAAATAAAATAAAATAAAATAAATAGAACCCAAATAAATAATTAAATTAAAAGTAATGACTAAATAAAAGTCATCTTCAACAATAAATAAAACAAATTAAATAATAAAACAATAAATAAAGCTAAATTAAATATAAATAAATTAAATAAAATTAAATAACTTAATTACCAAATTAAATTCTTAATAAAATGAATAATCCATTCATGCAAGAAAACCAATAATCAAGCCACGACTGATAAAAAATAAGAAGCCAGAGAGATTTGACCTCATGACCTATGAAACAAGTTGGAAGAGACTTAACCAATATACCCCACCTCTAAGTTGACCCTAGAGGAAGATCAACCAAGAAAAGACATCAAGATAAACTAGCAAGGTATACATCTTAGACCAAGAGTGTGTGAGGAAAACTATGTCATCTCTGACAACTTGCCATTGGGACAAAGACACGCTTAGACCTGTGGAGTCAGGTGGAGTCAATGTCTGGTACCTACAACCCTACATCAAAAGCCTACATTACATTTATAATGCATATATCTCACAATAAACAGACAAATGATAGAGAATCGCGATGACATATCTTGCTCGCAATGAGTGATATGGCATCGTCTCTACTCACGAAGATAGTCACGCAATACAATATCAAAACAACACATGGATTCATCATCATGAATTAGGGTTAGTATCATCATCAATCTCATAATCCATATAAACAATAATTTATATGTAAATCCATGAGTCATATAAATCCATCCATTTAGGAGATACCATATATCAATATCTATAAGATTCAAATATCATATAATAAGTCTCGCATCATCAGTCATAAAAGTCTCCAAACATAAAGAGTCATAATGGATACCATGAATCCACATAAAGTCCTAGTGTCAATTATACCATCTAATATAGCAAAAGAGTCATAAATAACCGTCCAAGTAACCATCATATGTCTAACTAAGTCTACTAGGACAGAAATCAAAATGCAAGTCTAGGAGGGGCACTACATGTTCTCCAACTTTGTTCACTTCTCCTTTGGCACATGTGCATATGCCTCATAACCAAAAACTCTAAGATGTCTCAAGGAAGGCTTGTGACTTGATGACCATGCTTCCATAGGCATTTTATCAACAAGAGCTAATGTAGGAGACCTGTTAATCAGGTAGCAAGCAATGGAAACAACTTCAACCCAAAAAATTTGTTCTATACCAACACCACTCAACATACTCCTAGCCTTCTCCAATAGTGTCCTGCTCATTCTTTCTGCAACTCCATTATGTTGTGGAGAATATAGAGTTGTCTTATGTCTATTAATAGCATAGTCTTTATATAATCTATCAAAATCATTAGAGCAAAATTCACCACTATCATCAGTCCTCAAACATTTGATTTTCTTTCCAGTCTACAACTCAACCATTGCTTTAAATTCTTTAAAACGATTGAAAACTTCATATTTACTCTTTAGAAAATATACCCATGCCCGTCTACTAAAATCATCAATAAATGAAACATAATATGTGGATTTTCCAATCGAAGGAACATCTATAGGACCAAACACATCATAATGAATAAGATCCAAAACACCACAAGATTTATGAGAACTTGAGTAAAACTAAACACAATTTTTTTTTCCATGAATGCAATCCTCATAGAAATCAAATTCAAGATTACAATCATTCAAACCTTCAACAAGGTTTTTATTTTTCAAAGTCCTCAAACCCTTTTCTCCAATGTGGCCAAGTCTCTAGTGTAATAACATAGTCTTCTTTGTAGGTAGCTTTTCTTAAAAAGAAAGAGCACCCTTAGGTACCCAAAATCCATGTCCATTCGCTAAAGATGAAACCCTCAAATCTTCCGACAGAGTATCCACAAATTTACTTTTTACAGAAGTGCTATTACACTCAACAGTGTATGCCTCTAGCTTATATAAAGTGTCAAATATGAGACCTCTAGCAATCACCATAACACCCTTAATCATCTTACATCCCGCATCAGAAAAGACTACCTGCACACCCGCATCTATCAATTTTCTCACAAATAATAAATTTCGTTTTAGGCTGGGGATATGCAGCACACCACTAATCCTTTTAATTCTACCATCAAGAAACCCGATCCTATCTTTACCTCAACCAACAATATCTAAATGTGAATCATCACCCAAGTACTCCTTGCCTCCATTAAATTTGTTATATTTAGAAAACCAATCTTTATTGGAATTCATATGAAAAGATGCACCTAAGTCAATTAACCATGTGTCATTACCTGCATGAGTAGCCAAAGCTCCAATGAATGCATCACCATCTTCCTTCTCAGACTTAGAATTAGAATCAAACTTCTTCTTTTTCTTCTTCTTTTCTTCTTTGCAGTCCTGACGGATGTGACCTGGTTTACTGCAATTCCAACATATAACTTTGGACTTTCCAGGAGATTTGGATCTCTCATTGGATTTGGACTTATTGCGCTTCTCATTCTTCTTGCCTTTTTCCTTAGGTATTCCATGAATAATTAGGGATTCCTTCGAACTGATGGATACCTTCTTTTGCATCTCTTCACCAAGTAGGGCACCCACCACATCTTCAAACTTCAAAATAGTAGAAGTACTACCAATATCCATAACAAGAGAATCCCATGAATCAGACAAATAACAAAGCAAGATCTTGCATTTCTTCTCTTCATCAATTTTAACACCGACATAGACCAATTGAGTTACCAACATATTAAATTCTTCCAGGTGATCTGCAATTCATCCACCCTCTTCCATCTTCAAGGAATATAATTTCTTCCTTAATAAAATCTGATTTAATAAATATTTGGCTTGATACATCTCACCAAGCTTAGTCCATAACTTCTTTGTAGTGTTCTCTTCATGGACATTGATCAAAATGGAGTCTACCAGGCACAATTTTATTAGAGCCTTATCTTTTTAGTCCATAACATCATACTGGTAGCTGCATTAGGATCTACAGGTCTTGAGACATTCGCAACAACAACAACATCCCACAGATCTCGATCTATTAGTAGATCTTCCATCTTTAGCTTCCACATCTCAAAATTACTACCATTAAATTTCTCCACCTCTATTCTCCCTGACGAACTTGCCATCTGAAAATTCCTGCAACAACATCAGAAAGTGCCTTCTACACAAGCTCCCACTCAAATTTGGATTAGTTCAAAAAAGCCAAAAGCCCACAACTGAAACCAAAGGTGATCAGGCTCTGATACCACTTGTAAGGAAGTTAAGTAGCAGAACAACTTCCTACACTAACCTTGAGAGAAGGATCTAATGAAAAAAACTTGTATAGATCGTTACAGTAGTTACAAAAACTTAAAAGAAATAATCAAAATATCATGCATACCACAACACAAGTGATTTACGTGGGGAAAACCCTTTCGAGAGAAAAATGCCACACTCCAAAAGCAACTCAATATATTATTCAACAATTAATAATAGATTACAATATACTCACAAAGAAAGCTCTTTGTAGGAGTACCACTAATTAGAGACTCAAAGGTATCTCAATCACCATAAGAATCTTACACAACCTCTATCTCACACACCTCATATATAGGAGATACAATACAAGAAACCATCAAACGGTATTACCAAACCATGGGCTAAGACCACCCAATAAAGTAGAGCTGACCTTATCTCCCTTCTATATTCCCTATGATGTGTTAAAACACACATCAACATGTGTACCTCCCTTTTACAACTCATTTATGTGTCTGATACATTTTATATTTCCTATTTCAGGAGTATAAACTTTCAGAGGCCATAACTTGAGAACCATGTGTCCTATTGATGAACCGTTTGAAGAATTGGAAAGCTCACAAAGTTCTCTATTGCCTTGTAAGATGATATGTCTCTTATGCCCACTTTTTAGGGTGTTTCAAGGCCTCTAAAGTCCTCAAAATTAAATTTAAACCTTTCATTACACCCCTCCAAAACACAAACTTTCATATCTTCAAAACTAGTTGTAATATTGCGACGTAACTTTGTCGGGATGTTTATCTAGCCAACCAGAAGCTTCGAGGAGAATTTCACACCATTTCATGCCCAAAACAAAAACTTACTATAATAGCAACCTCATGTAAATGCAAGGTTGAGACACCATTTTTCCAACAACCCTTGCTATCCTATGTTGAGGTAAACTTAAGAAAGATGACCTCATGGGGTAACAAAAAGAAAGGAGATCAAGGCTCTCTGCTATCCCACGATGATAAAGAATGGAGAGAAGGTATCCTATGAGATAAAAAGAACAAAGGAATGTGAATCTCCCCACTATCCCGCAACACAAAGGTTTGAAGAAAAATGACCTTGCGAGGTAACAAAATTAGAGAAGATTAAAGAGCCCCTCTATCTCATGGAAAGGAAGACTAAAGACAAGAGAATCTATGAGGTAGTGGGGTGGCAACCACAATAACACAACATGGAATCTTTCCAGTTCGTAATAATGGAGAAGGAAGACGAAAGACCCTATGGGGTATTATCCAATGTGGCAAAACTAGTGGCCCTGACATCCCCCAGCGAGGAAGACAAAAGTAAAATGGTCCCATGGGGTAATAAGGTGAAGAGAAGGATGAAGCACTCTTCCATCCCACAACCTAAAGGACTAATGAAAAATAATCTCTTAGGGTAATTAAAAGGAAGAAGGTCCACAACCCTGCCATCCCACAGGTATATTTTGCAATGTTGGAAACACGATTGGTGTTTCACCCAATGTCGACTCAGAAGTGACCCACATGGACGTTTCACCAAGTTTGACCTGGTGGCATAAAGGAATATGCTGAGGACATGGAGTATACAAGGAGAATCAAATAGTGTTGACTGTGAATGGTTGTTGTCAGTTTCTTCAAATTAGATCGCCTAAGGATGAAAGAATTAAGGAAGGTGGTTGCATTTAATGGAGAACCAATAGAAGATCAAGTGTGAGGCTCGTGAAGATCAAATGATCTTCAGAATACAAGATGTCATGGTTAGTGGTAGGTAAAGATTACTAAAACTAGTAATTTTTGTCACTGAGGATCGCACCCGTGATGCTAAGTTCGAAAACAAGCAATCCTGTGAAACATGGAAACACCTTCGAGCCTATGGGTTGCTCAAAGTGAAGGCGAATCTCTGGAAACCAGGTCGACTTCTTGTTTGGTGAATCTCTTTGTAAATACTATTGATAAGAAAAGGGATAGAAAGTTTGTATGTAATAAAAATCTATTCTAATGAAGGTGATGCACCAAATATCTTATCTGAGATCTACAACCTGCCTAACTCACAAAAACCTTCATCAAATAACCTTGATTGCTTCACAACTCAACTGAACATGTAGGTGCATAAACATTTCCTAGAAATGGATGAATTTAATGCATGCATGAAGGAAAACAACAAGTTTTCACATCTTCAAGCAATTAAATTCAATTAGCACAAACTAGAACTTGCAACTAACACGTATCTCCTTGCACCACAAATTGACTGAATGAGACAAATTAGAGGATAAAAATCACAGGAAAATATCAAATCATTCATTCACTAGATAGTACAAGAAGTGCCAAGAAGGAAATCTGCTGCTATATTATTGAAAAATAAAGGAGTGCTGATGTTACAAAACTCAAATACTGCTGAGCTACAATGCTTTTTTGCAAAAAGTGTGTATGCAAAAAGAAAGAACCAGGGGGAAAAAAGGAGAGAAGGAATATATAGAAATCATGATGAATCCCCTTCAAAAAACCTAAAAACACTGCATGAGAAAAGCTGTGGGCGAATCTGCCCCAAAAAAATGGCATAAAAACTCATGCATAATTTATAAAATAATAATATTTTCTGCTCAAAAGGACTGCCACTGATCCTCCTGCATATCTAAATGCGAAAAATAGCTATCCCCATGTGAAAGTTGCATGATGAACTGAATTGTGACTATATTAAAAAGAAATCCCACTGAGAAAATCTTATGCATTCTCTGGCAACTGCTCTCCATGTTGAAACTTCTATTAAAAAATGATTGTGGAAATGATCTCCCTGTTGAAACTTCTGTTAAAAATGGTTGAAAAAATGCATCTCTCTGTCTCGTGAGATTTCCAATGGTATGTAACACTTGCAAATTCAAATAATCAATAAGCATCTGCATTAATCTTTCATGTAGAAATTATCTACTTGCTTGGCGGAATTTTCACCGTTCAAACAACTAGTTCTGAGTCCACCAGGCAATTTTTTTATTGCCAACCACTGGATCGCTTGCATGAACCATGGCCATTTGCATTAACTTTTTGTTTACTTCCTAGCGAGCCCCACCGTTTGATCTGTCAGGAACCTGCTTGCTTTTTACCTCTGCTTATTTTCTTTCTTCATCCTGGGCCCATGAGAATGAGCGACGATAATGAACTTTGAACCTTTGAACCACTATGAAGCGTTGAACCAATGAACTTTGAACCATCGAACCATTTTGAACTATTGAACCATTTTGAAACGGTGAACCACTTTGAAGTTCAAGTTCAAGGTTGACTTAGACATCCGCTCATCTGTAGACTTTTGCCACATGTTAGCCTCTGACTTTCTCGCGGGTCCACTTTGTCTTCCATCTGGACCTGGACCCACCTTGTCGCCAAGTCGCATCGATAACTAGGCGAGCAACTTTTTCTTGCATCTTAGCGGCCACCGTCGAATCTGTCCACCCGACCCTTGGATGTGATCAATTTGCTCGATCTTTACTCTTGATTTGCCCATGGTTCTTCATCTTCTCTCTACCATGTGGCACATCTTCATTCGTTCTGAGCCCACCTGGATGACCACATCATTAGTCGCCAAGTCGCATGAGATAACCAATGAGCATTTTTATCTTGTGGTATAGCGATGACCGTTGATTTAACCTCAAACTGTTTTATCTTTAACCTCTTAGCCACTCACCTCCCCTTTGCCTTTTCTACATGTGCTTTGTCGCCAAGTCGCTATGATAACTGGCAAGCTTCTTTCTATAGCGGTATAGCGATAGCCCTTAGATCTTTTGGAATACCGTTGATCTTTCCTCAACTTTCTCGACCTTTAACCTCGACTGATTTTCTCTCTTGTGCCACGTGTCAAGATGTGTCACCCTCTGATTAACTCATGAGATCCGCCTGGGCACCACCTGTCTGTTGGGCCTGCCACTCGTCTTGCTCTATTAGATATCCTTCCTTCGACCAAAGTAATCCCTCGGTGAGCCGTTAACCAGTCTCATCAAACTTACAGTTTCGTCGATATTATTATGTCGATGAAACTGAGCCTTCAATGAACCCTTTTCGGGACTCATCGCGGCCAAGATCTGCTCGATGTCGCCCATCCGTGCCATGTCACCAGCCACTGAACTGCCACCTGTCTGCCACTTGTCCTTGGTCTTATATTCTTTGCCGTGCCACATCATCAATCACCAAGTCACGACGAGAACATGGTGTGTAGCTTTCCATTGCGCCTTAGCGATAGCCATTGGATCACCCGCATCACCGTTGATCTTTTGTTCAACTTGCTCGCTCTTTAGTCTCTTCCAACCAGCCGATCACAAAATTAGGATGCCTTGAGATGCGCATGCATGAGGTCCACCATGTCACGAGCTACCTCTTCTTTCCAAAAGCCCGTAAGCTTTGACACTATAGTTATATGTGACCTTATATTTAAATGTGATAAACCCCCTCCGCGTGGCCAATGTGGGATAAAAGGTCTTCCTGCCTAGCGAGTGAAACCGCTTGGAAACTCTAAGGCCTTTTAAAACCTTCTTTGGCGCCTAAGTAAAAAACTTTATACAGGCCAATTGCATTTGCTCCGAGTTTATTTTGGCCTTACATCAGCCATGCCATTTCATCTACAATGGAACATATATGTCTCTGTGATCTACAACATGCTGAGCTCAACCCTCGTGGGAACCACATTTTAACCCACATAGTGTCTCACTTTTCCTGTATCCGCACATGAAGCAAACAAATTAGACAAAAACAATGCATTATGATTTCTCATTCATGATTTGACCATCTCAAAATGAATGCAAGGCTTCATTAGGGAACCAAATTTGGCATGTGCAAAATTTTGGTAACAGTAATCTAAACACAAAGAGAAAATCTAAAGACAAAGAAGATGCAATTAATGTTGATGGCCAATTAGTCTGTAGAGTAGATACAGTAGATAAAATCAACCTAACGAGGATATTTTTGGGAGTTCGAGAAGATTTATTTGGCTTTCAATTTTGGAGGGGAAGAACTCTAGATGTACATTGATGATCACCAAGTGTAGTCCAGTGTAGAAGGATTCGGTAGAGAAGTTTGTGAGGTGTTGAAGTGTAGAATAGAGTAGAGCTGAAGGATATTGTGTGCAGAATAGAAAACAAGAAGCGCACAAGACAACGCAAAGGGGGTGATAAACATAGAAAGTAATCCACTCTGAGAAAAATCAAGAGAGAGGATAGAGGATGAAGAAATCAGAATAGAGTGCACATACCTAAGAGTAGAGAGAGAAGAAAACAGGGGTGAAGAGAAGAAGAACAGGGTGCAGAGAACCCATAAGGTTATCCACACCAAGTGGGGTAGAGAAGGAGAATTGAACAAAGGAGATATTAGAGAGTTGGCACTAAGATAAGAAGAGAACAAAAGGTAGAGAGAAGGAATTTAAAGCAGAGACCAGAGAGCAGAGGAATAAGCCTGTGAGAAGAAAAGAGAAGAATCATTCTCAGGTGTAGAAAACATGGTGCGTTACAAAACATCATTTGTAACAAGGTACTCAACTTATAGCCTTAATCTTTATTTTATTGTAATCATATGAGTGGGTGCTTAGATTAGGGGCTGGTGCTCCTTTGGGTTGGTGCCCATAAACTTTGTAATAAAAAAGGATTTCATTGTGAGGCTGGATTAGAGCAGTAGTCTCTAGCAGCTTTGAACTCACCAAGTTTTTTCCCATTGTGAGTGTTCCTCGTACATCTGGTGTTATGTGTTTGCCTTTTGTGTGTAAATGGATTTAGTATCTCTTCTTATAGATCTTGATGTTTATTATTAAAGCTTAGATCATTTAGTAAGTTCAAGTTTTTATTACCATTGATTCACCCCCCCTCTTAGTGGTCCATTTGTATTCTTTCAATCATTTGCATAGGATTATGACACTTATCAACATATTTTATAGTCATGTATTTCACCTAAGTGATTCTATATGCAAGGCCTATTATGTAAATTCTCATATCCATTATCAATATTCATCATGTTAAACACACCCCAACACTGAGAGGGGGAGTGAATTAGTCTTCAAAAACTCTCAAATTTTATACCACAAATCAATTTTATACCACAAATCATTATCAATTTATACTTGGTCTTATCAATGCAATGAAAGATAAAACAATGAACACCAAGCATAAGAGACCACTAGATTTACATGGAAAACCCTAAAATATAAAAAACCACAGTGAGATTTAACTCAAATATATGAACAAGATTATAATATTTGTTTTAGACACATTGCCAAGGAAGCTCACTACTCTCAGAAGGACTTGTAGGCTGAGGTGCACTACCTTAGGGTAAGATACAAGGGACTTGCACGTTGAGACTCACTACCTCAAGGAAAGATAAAAGGGACTTGCAAGTTGAGACTCACTGCCTTAGGGCAAGATACAAAGAACTTGCAAGGGAGACTCACTGTCTCTAAACAAGGTACATGAATATATGAATAAGCCTT
The DNA here is from genome assembly GCF_030272615.1 of Cryptomeria japonica. Lineage (NCBI taxonomy): Eukaryota > Viridiplantae > Streptophyta > Pinopsida > Cupressales > Cupressaceae > Cryptomeria > Cryptomeria japonica. Next base: position 66,613,260 of record NC_081415.1, on the reverse strand, counting down.
CAACAACTCCACTTTCAACAATCTCCTCTAAATGTAGTTACTCACATAAGAAACCAGTATGCAATTTAGCACCAATACTTTCACCGTGCACACTTCTTCTTCCTCAAATTTTCATCTTCCATTATTTAATTTGATCCACACACTCATGCCACACATTCACACTAATAAAAAAACTAAATGTCCAAGTTTGAAGATAAAAAATTTAACCATAAATAACCGATGTTCCATATTGTAAAGTATATTGAGCATGATTGAAATGATAAGGGGTTTAGGAAAGAACTATGTCTCTTGCATGTTTAACTAAGCTAATCAGGTGATGGGGTACTCTCCTAGGTATGCTACCTCAAGGTGGGGACCATATAGTCCCATGAGGCCAAGGGGGTACCGCTTTTGGGCTTAGGAGAGATGGGTTTCTAAGGCAGGATTTGAACTTATGAAATTGAGGTTGAAGGAAGATAATTTTAAGAAGAGGTGTGTTGTTTTAAGAATGTGAATTTTGTATGTCTTAAAAGAAAATTTATATTTTTAGTTGATAGGCTATTTTGTAGGGTTTTTTCACCAAAATCTATCTCATGTTGGCAAAGAACTTTTAGGGTTCGAAAAATCTAGCAAATAACTTTCAAGGTTCAAAAGATCTGACAAAGAATTCTAGAAAACAACTTTATGGGGAGATCAAATTAGACAATATTATCTCCAAATCAAATTGAAATCATCATCGTAAAACATAAATTAGGTTGACCAGAGTAGGGGACAAGCATAAGTGTGATGAAATCAGTCAAATCCAGGAGATAGAAGAGGACCTAAAATATCATTTTGAAACTTTCTAAGTGGTCGCAAACATCACATGCATTGGCACACATCCTTCAAAGTCAACAACAAGGTAGCATGTAGACAAACCATGTAACACACAACCAATCAACCCAAAAACATATATTCCAATGAACTACCTCAATGAGGATCCCCACAAGCCAAAGTAAGACCCAAATACAACTTAACACAAACTCCAATGTTGGCACAAACCCTTAAGGATATAGTGCAAGCAAGAGAAAAAAATTTATTGGCCAAACCAAAACAATTACCTTGAAAAACTAACACCAGACACAATGTGGTACCAACAAGATAATCTAACATTATGCAGAGAATGTAAGGGTGTTCCTTGAACATCCAAAAATATTCCCAAACACTTATTTCTCACTTTCACATAAAAACATGGTAGTGCAACACAAATAGATACAAAACACTTCATTTCAGAAGGCCAAAAGTCACAATTATGAACATAACATCATTAACTATAGTTGTAGTACACTTCAAGACCCAAAAATTGATCTAAGACACAAACAAACATTTTGAGTATATCCTCCAAGCTGCAACAACAAAAAAACAATGCGGAGAAACACAAAGCATTTTCTGGACAAATCCTAACATATAACTAGACTACCAACAAATTGTAATTACCAACCACATTAGTTGCAACACTGGGACCTAAAAACATAGTTTATTGCAATGGGGTGTTCACAAGTGGAGGGTATTTATTATGTTGAAATGTTCTCTCTTGTTGCAAAGCTAACATCCATTTGATTCTTTCTATCACTTGCAACAATCTATGATTAGTAAATTGAGAAGATGGATGTGAAGACGATATTCCTTCCTGGTGATTTGGAGGAAGAAATCTATATGTCATAACTAAAGAATTTTGTGGTAAAAGGTACCAAAAATATTGTTTACAAGTTGAAAAAATCTTTATATAGCTAAAATAGTCTCCTAGGATGTGGTACCAAAAGTTTGATACATATGTGTTGAGTTTGGGATTTTGGAGGTCTAAATCCAATCATTGTGTTTATTTTAAAACTGATAATGGTCATTCTCATTATTTCATTATATGTGGATGATATTTTACTCATTGGGAATGAGTCTTTGATTTCTAACTTGAAGTCTTAAAGTTGTTAACATAATTTGAAATAAAATAATTAGACTTGTAACTAGGTGCATTTTGGGTATGGAGAGCAGAAGAGACAAAGCTAACAAAAATATTTGGTTAAACCAAAGTAAGTATGTGAATTTAGTGTTGGAGAGGTTCAACATGATAAATTGTAGATCCATGAAAGCATTGCATAATGAATGAATTTAGCTATGGAGGATCTCTTGTTGAGGTGGAGAACACGACTAGTGTACCATATGTAAGTGTTGTTGGCATTCTTATTTATGCAATGGTATGTACTAGACTAGGCATTACCCAATTAGTGGGAGTCCAAAGTCAATATATGATTAATCCTGTAGCGGTACATTGGGATGTAGTTGATAGAGTGTTCAGATGTTTGAGGGGTACTTTCGAGTATTCCTTGTGTATTTGTTGGTGTAAATAAATATTCACTGTGGATATTATTACACTTTACTTAAGTTAACTTAGGATAATGCATCTCTTCATAGTTTGGATTTGAGACACTTAGGGAAGTGTGCACATAGGGATAGAGCTTGTAGGAGAAATTCCACCTTTTGTGGTCTTGTTTTGTTGTTACACTCCACATTCGGTTGTTCATCCACCTCTTGTGGAATATTATATTATTTCTCCTACCTACCCCTAGTATTTTTTACCTACCCTTGTTTCTCATTGAGCCACATGTCATGATTGTGTGCTCGTACATCCATATGGCCTTGCCTATATAAGCAGGCCTATATTCATTGTATTGATGAATCCAGTTGATCATTTTCATATTGATGAGAATACAATTTGTTCTTGTCATTCTTTTGTCTCTATTTTTATACTTTTCATTGTTCCCTTGATCTTGGAAAAATCTCACATGGTATTAGAGCCATTGGGCTTCATTGATTGGTTTTTGGAGACATCGTGGAAGGCTTCTATTTTTGGATCTGAGGAACTACACTTTTTGGAGGCATCTTGGAGCGTTTTCGACCTCACCATTGCATCCGAGAGGCTATTTCCATAAAAATCGAGTATAAATTCGACCTATTTTTGACGAAAATCGATTTTTGGGTGTGGAGGAAATTTTCTACCCAATTCAGGCGGTACGGTATGAAATTTTCGGAATTTTTTTTTTCTGAATAATAATTTTCCAGCTGAAATTTTTTTTTTGAAAAAAATAAAAATAAAAAAATTTTCAAAATTATTTTTGGGATTCGTACCTTCTGCCCATTCAACTTCTACCCAATCAGCGACGCACAGTTAGTGCCCAGTAAGCAGCACCCAGTTAGCGCCCAGTTAGCATTTTCTTTGGAAATTTTTAGACCCCTCTCCGTTGAGCAATTTGGATTTTTGGGTCAACTTTGGAGGCCCATAACTTGCTCAATTTTGCTCCTTTTTGGGTGCATTTTTTTTTTTATTTGGGCTAATTTTTCGCGCTTTTCGCAGTGGTGTGGTTATTTTCAGGTTTTGGTGCACAGGTTTTTTGGAATTTTTAGATTCTCTCAGCTGTACGACCTCCTTTTCAGGTACCATTTTTTTTGAAAGTGCATTTTTTTTCATCTACTTTCATAATCTATGATAAGATTTCAGAGATTTTAAGTAGAAATTGTACTTTCAGATATTGGTCTTATTTGGCCAATTTGGTACTTGTAAATTGCTTGGATCTTAGTTTAGATCTCTTGCATTATTAGTTTGAGTCTGTTTTGGCCTTATTGAAGCAGTTGTAAAATTAAAATCAGAAGTCCACTTTGCCATTTTTTGCAAGTGGGCCATTGTACATGCACTAAGTATAAAGTGTCAAATCATCACTTTTGGGGGGGTTCTTTGATTGAGTGAATTTGGGGGGGTGTCTTGTGTGATTGTGTCTCTCTTTCCTTGTGCTCTTTCATTTTTGTTGCAATGAGTCCTCATAAATTTCCACCTTTAACTCCACATAATTATGCATCATGGAAAATTGAAGTATGGAGCAAATTAATGGAAAAAGGTCTCACGCATTACATAGATGGAACAATAGCAACACCACCTGATCCTAAGGCTGATCCTAATGCTCAGTTAGAATGGCTCACTAAGAATTGCATGGCTCTTGGAACTTTGCGCAAGTATGTATCAGATGACCTCATCTTTCATATTGAAAAGTGTACTACAATCAAAGATGCTTGGGATATGTTTCAGAAATTGTATGGTCAAGTTGATGAAATCAGAGGTTATAAGATTGACAATGAGCTCACCAACTTGGATCCCAAGAGTTTCGATACAATCCAAGATTATGTCACCAAAGCAAATGAGCTAAGAGCAAAGCTTAAAGATTATGGAATTGACAAAAAGGATGCTCAGTTGATATTCAACTTGTTGGACAAGCTTGCACCAGAATATGCAACATTTGTGTCTAGCTTCCAAACTCATCGTTTGACAGTGGGGAGTTCCTATGTTATGCCTTCATTTGATGATTTCACATAAATGTTGATATTGGAACAATCTAAGTTGTTGAACATGGGGTTTCTCAAGTCTTCAAAGTCCAAGGCTTTGGTGGCTAATCAAGGGAATCAAGGAAGTCAAGGCAAAGATTCCAACAAGAAGAAGAAGAAGCAATCTAAGTCACAACCACAACAGGAAAAAGGACAATCATCCTCTCCATCACAAGGCAATTTTTCATCCTCTTCCAAGAAGGGGGACACCACCTAAGAAGGATAAGCCAACTTGTGCATATTGCAAGAAGTATGGTCATGATGAGCATCGATGCCACACAAAGAAAGTTGATGAGTTAACTAATCTTCTTAAGAAAAACAACATCAACTTGCCATCCGCCTACACAAAGAAGGATTCATCTCCTTCCTCTTCCTCACAGTCTAAGGGTAAAGGGCAAGCATTTGTGGCTACAACAAGTTTTTCACAGTAGTGGATACTTGACTCAGGTGCCTCATATCACACGGGTTCTACAAAGGAGGAGTTTTCTTCATTGGAGCCATCTAAGGTACCTCACATTTACATAGGTGATGATACACAAGTAGAGGTTGAAGGGAAAGGTTCAGTTGACATGGATGATGGAACATTTGAGAATGTTCTCTATGTTCCTAACTTGTCTACCAACCTTCTCTCTATCTACCAAATCACTCACTATGGGAATGGGAAAAAGGTTGAGTTTACACCAGATTCAGTTGTGGTAAAGGAACTTGATGATGATGCCTTGGTAGCAGTGGGACAAGTCAATGACAACTCAAGGCTTTATTCATTCTCCCACTTTGTACCAAGTTCACCTTCTAGGGCCTTGCTTACTCATTCAAATTCAGAAAGTAAGCTATGGCATGAGCGGTTTGGTCGCCTCAACTACCGCTATCTTCAGCAGCTCAGCACTAAAGACATGGTCATAGGTCTACCTCGAATCAGTTTTTCAGAGGGTGTATGTTCAAGTTGTTCCATGGGCAAGCATCCCGAGGAAAAGTTTGATAAAGGGAAAGCTTGGAGAGCTTTGGAAGTTCTTCAACTTGTTCATAATGATGTAGCAGGTCCATTTCTAGCACCTTCATTGATGACTACTCCCGCTTCACTTGGGTCTACTTTCTTATTCATAAGAGTGAAGTATTTGACAGATTTCAGGACTTCAAGACTCGTGTGGAGAAGCAATCCGGGAAAGTGGTCAAGATTCTTCGTACAGATAATGGAAGGGAATATGTGAACAAGAGACTTGAGGATTTTTGTACATTTGAGGGGATTGATCTTCAACATTCTGTAGCATACACTCCACAGCAGAATGGAGTTGCAGAATGCAAGAATAGAACTCTCAAAGAAATGGCTAGCTGTATGATTCATGCACGTTCTCTTGATCCCGCCTTTTGGGCAGAGGCTATCAGTTGTGCCACACACATCCAGAATTGGGTTCCTCACAAAGCTTTGCAAGGTATTACTCCTTTTGAAGCTTGGGCTGGTAGGAAACCAATTGTGAGACATTTCAGAGTCTTTGGGTGTCCAGCATGGGCTCGCATACCTCCACAGAAATGCAAGGCATTGGAACCTCAGAGTCGGCCTTGCATATTTGTTGGATATCTTGAGGGTGTTAAGGCATATAGATTGATGGATCCTAAGACACATGAGGTGTTCATTGAGAGGAGTGTTCACTTTGAGGAAATCTCTCCTAGCTTAGCCTCTCTACCTCCTCCACCTTACTCCATTGTGGATAGTGATGTTAGTGATTCAGATGATGAGACTCCTTAAAATCCGACTCGCAGGGTTACACCTCCGCAGGGTCCACTTGCAGTTGAGGAGCCTTGTTCTCCACCTCCACCTAGACCTCGTTGGGCTCGACAAACACTTGAGTCTGCGGGTTCTCTTGTTGGAGATCCTTCAGATACACGGAGAACTCGATCATAGCATCAGGTTCTTCCACATGCATTCATTGCTACCGCTTTTGATCCACAAACATTTCGGGAAGCATCAGGGGTTCCTGAGTGGGACCAAGCTATGGAGGAAGAGTATAGTTCCTTGATGAGGAACAACACATGGGATTTAGTCCATCTCCCTAAGGGGAGAAAGATGGTTCGATGTAAGTGGATCTATCGGACCAAGTTTGCAGCGGATGGTAATGTGGATAAGTATAAGGCTCGGCTTGTTGCGAAAGGTTTCTCTAAGGTTGTAGGTGTTGATTATACTGAGACCTTTGCACCCATAGCCAAGATGAACTCCATTCGCTTGACACTTGCTATTGCTGCAGCTCATGGTTGGGTTGTACATCAGATGGATGTGAAGAGTGCTTTTCTTCATGGTGATCTTGATGAGGAGATTTATATGGAGCAGCCACAGGGTTTCATCCAGGATACTTCCTTGGTTTGCAGACTAAGGAAATCTCTCTATGGCCTTAAGCAGACCCCCAGGGCTTGGTATGCCAAGATGGATTCCTTTCTTCTCTCTGCAAGGTTCACCAGGTGTCATTCCGATCCGAATGTCTACATTTTGCGACAGGATGACTCTCACTTGATACTTGTGCTCTATGTTGATGACTTGATCATTACAGGGAGTACTGCATCCATCATTAGCAGGGTCAAATCTGCTTTGCATGACAGATTTGCTATGACTAACTTGGGTCTTTTGCACTACTTTCTCAGGATAGAGATTTCACAGTCACCTTCCGGGATTACACTATCGCAGCCCAAGTATGCTCTTGATCTACTTGCACGCTTTCATATGGCTGATTGTAAGCTTGCACTGACTCCCTTTCTTTCAGGAGTCAAGCTTGAGGCTCAGTGTTCTTCTCCACCAGTTGATGCCACTTTGTATTGTCAGCTTGTGGGTAGTCTCATCTACTTGACCCATACACGCCCTGATATTTCATTTGCAGTTGGCATGGTTTCCCGCTTCATGCAGGAACCACATGAGCTTCATTGGAAAGCCGCTAAACGCATCCTTCATTACATCCAGGGTACACATCACTATGGGATTCACTATGCAGTAGGCACATGACTTCGCCTAGTTGGTTACACAGACTCTGATTGGGCTGGCGATCTTGATGATCGTAAGTCTACTTCTGGTTACAGTTTTCACCTTGGTTCAGGCCCCATTTGTTAGCAGAGCAAGAAGCAACATGCTATTTCTCTCTGTTTGACTGAGGCTAGGTATCAAGGTGCTGTTAACGCAGCGACTAAGACCATTTGGCTCCAGCAGATTCTCACAGAGTTTGGGTTCACCACTCCACAGCCGATAGTTCTACATTGCGACAATCAGAGTGCTATTGCAATCTCGAAGAACTCAGTCCACCACCAGCTGACCAAACACATCGAGATTCATATGCACTATATCTGAGAGCTGATTCAGGAGCAGGTCATTGATTTGCAGTATTGTCCTACAACGGAGCAGGTTGCGAACATATTCACCAAACATTTCACCGAGAGTAAGTTCCAGCAGTTGCGAGCTCTCTTGGGGGTGCGAGATGTGTCATTAGGGGGGGTCAGCTGACTTCTCCTTCCTCTCTTATGGGGGGGACTTTTTCCTCTTTGAGGTTTTGTCCATCTTCTTTGAGAGTCTTTTGTACTTTCATCTCTCTTTTGGGGGGCAGTTTTTTCCCACTGGGTTTTCTCCCTTTCTCCGTTTGTGAGAGATTGCATTGCATGGTTTTGCTTGCATTTGCATATTGTACATGGGTACCTATCATGGCCTAGTAGTCGGGACCCATCTTGCATTGTTGACTTGAGTCTTCATTCCCCTAAGTTGCACTTAAGGGGGAGTGTTGGTGTAAATAAATATTCATTATGGATATTATTACACTTTACTTAAGTTAACTTAGGATAATGCATCTCTTCGTAGTTTGGATTTGAGACACTTAGGGAAGTGTGCACATAGGGATAGAGCTTGTAGGAGAAATTCCACCTTTTGTGGTCTTGTTTTGTTGTTACACTCCACATTTGGTGGGTCATCCACCTCTTGTGGAATATTATATTATTTCTCCTACCCACCCCTAGTATTTCTTACCCACCCTTGTTTCTCATTGAGCCACATGTCATGATTGTGTGCTCGTACATCCATATGGCCTTGCCTATATAAGCAGGCCTATATTCATTGTATTGATGAATCCAGTTGATCATTTTCATATTGATGAGAATACAGTTTGTTCTTGTCATTCTTTTGTCTCTATTTTTATACTTTTCATTGTGCCCTTGATCTTGGCAAAATCTCACAGTATTCATGGTTACCCTACTAGACCTCAACATTTCATGATTATTTGTGGATATGTGGATTCATATTGGAGATGTGACATTGATAGCATGAGATCAACCAATGGTTATAAATTCACTACGTTTGTTGGTCCTCTAAGTTGGACGAGTAAGTGACAATTTGTAGTTGTTTTGTCCACAATAGAAGATGAGTATATGCCAATTAATCATGCTTTCAAGGAATCCATTTATCTTAGATGGTTGTGTTATGATATTGGGTTTTATGTAGGGATGTATGTAGGGATGTTTAGTATATTCTATGATAGTTAGAATTCTATTTGTTTAGAAAAGAATGCTACTTTCCATTCTAGAACAAAACACATTGATGTTCAATTTCATTTTGTTTATGATATGGTGGAGGATAGGAGGGTAAAATTGGAGAAGGTTGACACTTCGACAAATATTGTAGATGCATTGACAAAATCAATGAGCATAAATAAGTTCATATGGTGTTCCAATTCAATGGGCTTTACGACTCTCTTCAATTGATTGATAGATTCTTGAAAGGTCTTTAACAAGTGGGATAATGTTGGGATTAAGGTGTATCAACCTTTGCAAATCCTAACATTGGTTATTGAATTTATTTATTATTTAAAATAATTAATTGGCTACTAATGATAAGTCATCTCGTGGGACCCATCATTTTATTGGCATCTTACTTTGCAGTGATTATGTGACATATATACAACACATGTTGATGTAGGCATCCCACTTTGAGGATCTTGGAATAATGATGTGTAGGTGCCAAGTGCCAAGTGCCATGTTATGACAATTTTATGACAAAATCTATGACAAGATTTATGACACACTTGCATAAGACCATTTATAATAAAATTTATGGCATAATCCTATGGCATGTTATGAAACATATGACAAGTACCATGAATCATATTTTCATGGAGGTTTTGGGAACCCGATTTGGGTTATGATAGGTTGTAAGAGGATTGGTGATTTTTAGCTGGTTATGATAAATTCTCTTATATTTGTAAGTCTTGTTAGTTAGATGAAAGATTCTATGATAGTTGTAAGATGTGTAGGAGCATATTTGATGATCTATTTTTAATAAATTCTAGGTGTCCAAGCTTGAGAGGAAAAATTTAAATGTTATGACATCTGTAAGGGGTGCAAGGAAATATTATAAAAGTTCCAGTTTGCATGTAAAATGTGTGGGAAAGTGTGCCATGTGTATTTGGACACTCATGCCTTGTTCTTTCATCTAGAAGCTTCCTAAAACTTGTATAATCTCTATAAATAGTGTGCTTGAGGAGTGGTATTCATAGGTTGATCTATAGGGTATTATTATGTTATCAAAATTGATTTAGTTTTTGTAGATTCATGTTCAAGAAAGTGTGTTGATATTGTATTGTAATAATGTTGTTTGAGGATAACAGAAAGTACCATGATTTTGGAGTGGGGTTTTTATGCATAAAGGGTTTTCCCCACATATATCATTTGTTTATTATGGTAATCTATCTGCATGTCTTTCAGTATGTGTTTCTTTTATTTTTGTATTAAAATTTGTATGAAAATTTCACTATATCCCCATTAGATTAGTGTTTAGAAGCAATTTCCATACCATTTTTTCCCTACAAGATTCATCTAAACCATCCTTCATGAAAACAGGATGAAAACATGCTCATTAATATGGTTTTCTTGTGGAATAACCTCACATACCTGAAATGTTTTATGGGTGATATTGGGTTGCCTTAGTTATTTTTATTTCCCCTCAAGTTCTAGATCTTTCTTCACTAGGTGATATTGGGTTGCCTTAGTTATTTTCCTTTCTCCTCAAGTTCTAGATCTTTCTTCACCATGTTCGTATTGACCTTCTCTTGTAAATTCATTTCAAGTACACCGATTATTATTTTAGGTCCCACTGTCTTCTTTTTTTCCTCCTTGATTTCAATAAAAATAATAAAAAATTAGTTAAGCATCTTTAATGACCAAAGGGTTTTTACCTTCTTATTTTTTCTCAATGATGCCCTATAACTCGAGCTTTAATTGCTCACTATATTCCCTAATTTCTTTGGCCTTCTTCATTTGTTCTTCTTATGTAATACTTGTTGAAAGGTATTTTAAATCCGAATGCTTCAAGTTAACATTGAAACTCCTTATAGATTCTAACAACCTCTCCTTCTTTAGGCATCTCTCTCCTTGTAAGCTTTACATATTTATTAAAAAATGGGCTGCCTTAAAATATTTAAATTTTATTAAATAATCATCAAAATAACTAGCAATTATAGAAGCTAAAATTTCATTTTCCCACTTCTTGAATAAAGATTTAAAGAAACGTCTCATGACTAATAAATCAATACCCTACATGTTGGAAAAGATCTTAGATCTTATTACCATTGTAATATCCCATAATGAATAATTTGGAATTTTAATTAATTCTTCAACAACAATAAAAAATATAAATAAAATTAAATTGTATCCAAGTCAACAACAAAAAAAATAAGATCTAACAATTTGTGCGCAGGTTAAGATAATTTTTTATTAAATAATGCACCCCATTTCCCAATTCTTAGTTGATATAATTGTTTTCCCTTTGATTACCTTAGTCCTTGTCAAGTTGGATTTTCTCTTCTTCCTTTCTTTCCTCTTTTATTTTCTCTAACGTCTTTTTCAAAAGTCCTAAGTCTTTAGTTTTCCTTTAAGCAAGATGTTCCTTAGGCAAACCATTTTGGATGCAGCTAAACTAGCTCCAAAATGACATATAAACTTCGTGTTATTGACTTCTTCGAAAAATCACAACCGTTGCTTGCAAGATCAACGGTTTGTAATGCATGACTAACTTCGTGTTATTGACTTTTTGAGGTATGACATTACGTTTTTGAGCCATTTTAGCCGTAGCCAACCATTTCTTTTTGGAAAAATCATGACTTATGTAACCTTTCCTTTTTCTGAAAATGCTTCATTCTCCATTATATTGGTATAGTGCTCCTAAGTTTGGTTTTCTTTCTTTCTCTCTTTTGGCAATTTTTCCCCCTTAAATAATGCTTTTATTTGTTGAAAAGGTTTTCTTTTAGCACAATTGGTTTAAGTCCTAGTTTTCAAGCTTAGTTCCTTGCTAAAAGTGAATTATCAATTCAAAGATTCAAAGATTTTATAAGTTAGAAAACTGCTTATTTCATTGATTACAAATGAGGCAAAAGAAATGATAAAGGTTCAATGACTCAAGTGATTCCTTAAGTCTTTTCTTTGTCAAAAATGTTTTTTCATACAAGATGATTCTTGTTGATCAAGGAAAGAAGAATAAGTCAACGTTTTAAATGGTTTGTGAGGTGAAAAGTTTGCTGAAAAATAAGTTCATTGATTATAATTTCAAGAGATCATTTAAATACTTCTACATTCAATTAACTTAGTTATTAAAGAAGTAGATTGACATGCCCCAAGATTAAAAGCATATGTATATGTATATGTATATGTATATGTATATGTATATATATACATATATATGTATATATATGTATATATGTACATATATATGTATATATATGTATATATGTACATATATATGTATATATATATATATATGTACATATGTATATATATATATATATGTACATATATATATATATGTACATATATATATATATATGTACATATATATATATATATGTACATATATATATATATATATATATACATATGTATATATACATGTACATATATATATATATGTACATATAGATATAGACATATATATATATATGTCTATATCTATATGTACATATATATATACATATGTATATATATATATATATGTACATGTATATATATATGTACATGTATATATACATGTATATGTATATATACATGTATACATATATATGTATATGTACATGTATATATACATGTATATGTACATGTATATATACATGTATATGTATATATACATGTATATATATATATATATGTACATGTATATATACATGTACATATACATGTATATATACATATACATATATATATATACATGTATATATACATATACATGTATATATACATGTACATATACATGTATATGTACATGTATATATACATGTACATATACATATATATGTATATATGTATATATATATGTACATATATATATATGTACATATAGATAGACATATATACATATATATGTATATGTACATGTATATATACATATACATATATACATATATATACATATATACATATATATGTATATATATGTATATATATACATATATATACATATATACATATATATGTATATATATGTATATATATACATATAGATATGTATATATATACATATATATATATATGTATATATATGTGTATATGTATATATATGTATATGTATATGTGCATATATATGTAGATATATGTATATGTATATGTATATGTGCATATATATGTATATATAAAAAATATACATTTATATAAAAAATATACATGTATATATGTATATACATACATATATATATATATACATATATATATACATATATACATATATATATACATATATACATATATATATACATATATATATATGTATATATATATATATATGTATATATATATGTATATATATATGTATATATATACATATATATATACATATATATATACATATATATATACATATATATATATATGTATATATACATATATATATATGTATATATATATGTATATATGTATATATATGCACATAAATATGTATATATAAGGGAAAATCATAGTTTTAAACTCATATTGTTATATTGGACTCTAAGCCACTAACATGAAGTGGAGTGCACAAGGTAGCCATTGAAGTCATCATTGACAAATCTAGTACACTCTCTTTTTGTCATAATTTTTTTTAAGGTCTTAGACACACCTCAAGACTGAGATGGGGGAGGGGGTGATATGGTCTTCAAAAAAAACTTAATTCTTTAAAGCGCCACTTAATTTAAACCTTAAACCCTTAACCATGTCATTAACAAAAAAAGACAAAACAATAAACACACAGGGACAAGAGAACACTATATTTATGTGGAAAACCAAAGGAGGGAAAAATCACAAAGAGATTCAACTCACACTATAGGAAATAGATATTGCAATATTTGTTTTAGGGCTCATTGCCCAAGGAAGTTCATTGCTCCCTAAAAGACTTGCAGGCTAAGGTTCACTACCTCAGAACAAGATACAAAGGACTTGTTGAGGAGACTCACTATCTCCAAGAAAGATACCTAAGAATATGAGTTACAATGAATATGCCTTCAACATCATTGCATCTAACAATCTCCCTGAAATTTAGCTACTCTTCACTGTGTCAAGCAGCCATTTGGCAATTTAGCTTTAATACTTTCACCATACACTCTACTTAACATTCACATCTTCCACATTACACACAACTCTACTCACATTTAAATTAATTTGATCTTCAATAAATACCATCTGCGAGACCTCAAAACATTAATTAGGTATGCTAGAACAAGGGACAAGAAATGATCCCACAAAGTCAACCACAAATACAAATTGTGATGAAAGCAATCCAATCCAAGTGATGTAGATAACCTAAAACATCTTATTACATCTTCCTATCTAGTCCCAAACTTCACACATACTAGCACATATCCTCCCAAGTCAGCAATAGGGTAACACATAGATAAAAGTAGTGTAGCATATAATCAGTTGACCCAAAACACATTTTTTAAATAAAATTACTCAATGTGGATATCCAAATGGCATAGTAGGACCCAAAAATAATTCAACACAAACTCCAATGCTAGCACAAACCCCCAAAAGCATAGCACAATCAAAATAACAAGCCTTGTCGACCAAATAACTACAAATTACCTTGAAAACCAACTTGAGACACAACGTGGCACCAAATAGATCAACCAACATCATGCAAACCACATAGAGACATTTTTAGACCACCTACCAACACTTCCAAATGCACCTTTGATATTGTTAAACCACGACATGCTAGCAAGACCAAACTGATACAAATTTTTTTTATACCAAAATGTTGGGAAACACAATTATGAAAAAGAACACCAACAATCATACTTCTAGAATACTTCATCACTTGAAATCTAAATTGAGGCACTACACAAACATTATAAACATGTACTCCAAGATGCAACAACAAAAATATCAATGTAGAGCATTCTTTGGAGCAATCCCGACAAACCAGAAAAACTACTAACTTACTACACTTACCAGAAACAACAACTACAACAATAGTGACTTTAAAATATAGGAGTGCAATTTGTCCATGGAGCTAGACATTATATCCAAAATTGGAAGACTATAGCTTAAAATATGAAGGAATGCAGAGCATTCTTTTGGATAGATTTCAACACACTTTCCTGCATTCACACACTTCATCAACTTCTAGAGACTAGAACACATTATTGCACTATTGGATCACTTAGGATCATCAATAGATACAACAACATCTTATAGTATGCCCGAGACCATATTGAACACATCACTTCATCATCATGCTTCTAATCATCATCCTAACACTTTTATTCCTCATCTTAATATGATACCATCATAATAACATCTGTCCCAACCAAGTACAAGCTTCATTACCATCGCACATACCAATACAACATACTGAGTATAGATATCAAACACAAAGAAGATCCACATCCACAACCAAGAGCATCTTTAACAAACATCCATCTGCATCAATGACAACACTTGCCAATAATAATGAACATCTTCAATATCTATCTGCATTCTATATTAATGACCAATACTCAAGTTGAGTTTTGACATAAATGACAACAAACGCCAACATAATGTTGATGTCAACACTCAATTATCAATGACAATAAAGGCTAACATAAGGTCTCTGTCACTTTCTTCTTTCTCCATGTAGATAATTGAACACAAATGCTGTTGTTGGTAGTAATACAACAACCATATAGAACTCTAGAAAATATTTTGCATCTTGTCGAATCATACATGTGGAGATCATATATTAAAACCTAACAGATAGACTAGGGGTACTAAGTCTGGGTCACGTCCCATCTTGCAGGTACATATATATTGTAAGACATGGTCACTAGAAGCAAGGCAGAGATAGGGCAATATAATAGAAGTATAAGGAAATTATATGGATGTATAAGGATTTATAAGGAGATATAAGGGTGTATATATGATATACTAAATAAATACAATTAATATAAAATACTTTTAGTCTCAATATAATATGTTATGCATGTTCTTATTATTTTGTTAAATAGGATATCTTCTATTTGAATCTAGTGCTTTGTTCTCCCTAATAGGATTGAGTCTAAGGTATAAGACTACACTATCTGAAACTTATTGGGGTTTACAACTCTAGTTTGTTTCCCCAGATTTCTTACTAACATTGTTTCTATTGCTAAGACCTTGGTTAGGTAGGTCTTATTAAAGACAATAGGAAAAATTTCAAACTCAAAACATATACTGGATAGAGGAGATAAAGAGATGATAAAACAAATATGAAAATCTACCATGCTATCTTCTTGACATCTACCTTGTGAGAGGGGGTTAGGCATCAAGGGGTTGTAGAATGGGAAGTGGGAAAAGGTATAGAAGAGATCTATAAAGAGATGTTATTGATAAGGAAAGTTGCTAGTTAATCACCATGGAGAATAATAAAGGAGTAATGCAATCCCAAAACAAAAACACCCATGGCAACAAGAGGCAACAAGAATACTAGTAAATCAAAGGATTAAATTGAACTTGGAAAATAAGTGACAATGAAAAGTCTAATTGAAGAGGAAAAAAGGAAACAAAATGGTGGAGAGAGAAGAGACACATTGAAGAGAATGGAGACTATGACAAAAATGAGATTAGAGCATACTAATGTCAGTGTTGTTTAGTGTGCCAGTGTGTGTAATGCCAAGAAGAAAGAATAAATGTGACAAGAAAAGGGATGAAAAGACCTTGAAAGGAGAAAAGTCATGTTGAAATAAGATAGGAAAACTTTTAAATAGTTTGGATAAGAGTTTGGAAGATCTAGAATATTGTTGCTAGGGGAATCTAGTAACATATAGAGTCCTACCCTACCACAATCTCCCACAGACCCCAAAAATAAATCAGACTTATCCACTATCATAATCAAATTAGATGATGGGTTTATAGAATCGATATAAAATCCAAAGAAGATCTTACCCTTAAATGATGCCTATTTGAAAGAATTAGTCAATAAAAGTGTAGATCAAGAAAAAGAGAGGTTAATCAATTAAAAAAAACAAAAAAAACTTGAAAGAAATGAAACTAAGCTAATCACAAAACTTAATCTAACATGTTAACCTTTCCTAATCCTACCAAAAACACCATTGAAACAAAAACAATACGCAAACCTTGAAATCTTCAATGAAGCCTCGTTGCTTTTCCTTTCATCTCTAATGATGTTATGTTGCTCTCTTGTATGCCAAGTTCACACAATAGACAAAAGCAAGGATTGGTGTTCGAGATTTACTAGGAATGTGATTATGCAAGATTGATTTTGATTTAATGACAGTGCTTAAGCTAGATGATTACTAGACAAAATAATAATGAAATTACATGAAAGTTAGTTTGCTACATAAACTGATAGAATAAATTTTCTTGAAAGTTAGATTAATTGACAAAGAAAGAGATCTCAATTTATAGAAAACTTGAAATTCGATGGAGGGATAGGATTGAAAAGATTTTTTTATTAGGTGGATGGTCCAGATTGAGTGCACAACAGAGTTGCTATAGAAAGAAGGATGAAGATAGAAGAAAGCAAATGGAAAGATATTATGAGAATAAAATAATAAAATCTTTAATTATCTTCTCATAAATACCAAATTAGCATGTTGAAAATATCAAGAAGATTTTAATAATTAAAAATTATGAAATATCTTCATTCGAAAAGATAAATAGAAGAATTAAAAATAAATAAAATATCTCCATATGAGAGGATAAATATAGATAATTAATAAATAAGATTTATTAATTATCTTCTCACAAAAAAACAGATTTTTGAAAATGCATCCCTCATTTTCGAATTTAAAATTAAAATTATTGAGATATTTCCAAAAAGATGGATTTTTGAAAATCAAAGAGGATAGTAGTTTCCCATTTTAAAAAATTAGGAGGATAAATAAGACAAATAATTAATTAAATAAAGACATTTATTTAATTATGACACAATTAGCTAATTGAATAATTTAAATTTTGGAATCAATGAACATTGAGAGGAGGGGGGGGGGGGGGTGAATTAGTGTTCTGCAATTTCTGATTTTAACAATCCGATCTTTAAATCACTTTATGCATATGAAAAGAAGTAAAGTGCAAAAACACAAAGCAAAGATCAACAACACCACAACACCAAGATTTTTCCGTGGAAACCCGGTTAAGGGAAAAACCACAGTGGGATTCTAACCCACAATATTAATATGCTCTACTAAAAGTATAGAAATATTACATAAGGGGAATGCACATGCATTCAGACACACTGCCTAGAGCTCACCGCTGAATTTACAAATAAGGGCTGCAACCCTGGAAGCCTTACTTCCTTACAAAATGTTTGTAAGGGATTTTTAAATTTTTTTTTTAAAAATATTACCTTGTAAAAATTTTAACGTGATCGACGATGCTGGCATGACACGCCCTCCGACTCCACGTGAAGTGATTTTGATCCGAAGCTATGAACCGATGAGGCCACAATCGGGGGACCTCATCCCCACACTTCACTTGTTCAAACCCGCAAGCACAACTACCCAACAAAGAAACAAGGCCTGCAAGCACAATGGCACAGCAGGGGTTTGAACCTTAGTGGTCGCTTCACCAACAAAGTGTTTTAACCATGACACTACATTTCCAAAGATTTTGTAAGAGATTACAATGAGGTTTGAACTATGAATTAGCATCAACACTTGTCTGTATATAGTTTTAGTTAAGCACAAAACACATATTCTTACACTGCTATGCAATTATGCTGTATTATTATAATCTACATTATACTGGAGCTCAGATATTCATCATTCGCATGAGAAACTACACAAAATCGCTCATACACACTTCATACATATCCATTGATCTAAAAAATGATCGTATAAACCTATATTATATATTCACATCACCGATTTAGGTCATCACCACGACGACTTCAAGAACACGACACAAAATATGAAACATGTTCACAAGTCGACTCAATTCCATCTCTAATGCATATGTGGAACAAAAAAAGTGTCCACATGCTTCCCACATGACAAATCATCAACCTCAAACACATAATAAATCACCAAAATCGATCCGCAAGATCTGCAAATAGAATCACCACATGATAGAATCACCACATGTTACTATAGACACCTAAAAATGTCTCATTGATCATGTACTAATTATTCCTCTAATTAGTTAAATAATTCTTTAATTCTTTAATTAAGTTAATTAATCTTATTCTTCTATTTCATATTTCCTTTTAATCTTACTAATTATTCTATTTCTTATTCTATCATCATTTAATCATTTAACCATTTTCTAAACATTAATTAAATATTTGTTATTTAATTAATTCCAATTAATTCCCCAATTTAAATAATCTTTATTATTTAAATAAATTACTAATTATTCAATTTCTATCTCTCTAATCATCTAATCATTTAACCCTTTTCTAAATATTAATTAAATATTAATTATTTAATTAATTATGATTTAATCCTTTAAATTAAATAATATTTATTATTTAATTAAATTCCATTTCTAAATAATTAAATAGTTTCTTTAAATTATTTAATTAACTAATTAATTCTTCTAGTTCTTCAAATTCTAATTTCATTTAATTTTATATTCTTCTAATTTCTTCCAAATTCAATTACATGTGCATGATTTCAAAAACCAAATTGAAAATCAAAGTCAAGTTCTAAATATATTCAAATGCTAAATTAAATTAAAATTAATTCAATTATTTGAATAAATTTCATGCAAAGATTAAATTGAAAATATAAATCTAAATGCAAGCACATGCTAAATTAATTAATTAAATCAATTAATTAATTAAATCATTTATCTCTCCAATCTCTATTTCCATCATTCAGTTAGCTTTTTCTAAATTAAGCTTTCTTTGTCATCCTCTTTATTTCTTCCAATCATTCTTTTTCTTCCTTCAGTCAGTTTTTTCTCAATCAATTAACTCAATTAATCTATTCAATCTATTGAGTTTCACTCCTACAGTCAGCAGTTCAACTATCAATTTTCATTTGAGCTCACCTGAGTTCCACCTCTTGATCAATCTGTTCCACCTTTCAATCAATCTTCTCCAAAAGTCTATAAATTGAGCATTCAATCTCCATTTTCAATAATCATGAACTTTGAATCTTTGTGTCACTTGCAGGTTACCAGCGCAATATTTGAGAGCCATCATACCATAGAGAAGAGAAGAGCAATGTAAGCGATATGCAATCTTGGAATAGGGAGTTTTTGATTGATTTGATTTATAATTCTTATTTCTTGATATTGCATTATTTCATTGTCTTGTTTGTTAGATTCTTTGATTAGATAGGGATTCGTGATTTCCCTTTGATTCTAATTGATCATTGTTATTAAGATGAATTCTAGATGCATACATTTTGGTGTACCCGACGTGAAGCACAACTAACTTACCTTCTCTGTTCTCTTTGTAATTTTTGCAGGTCGTACGGATTTTTGCAATTTTTTTTTATAGATTTTGCACGGATTTCGAGAACAAATATTCCATCATGCAATCGCAATTACATCGTCCTGCAATCGCATAGATAACATCACGCATTCAACCCCTCGGGGTCATGCATTCACTCTGACAGGGTTACACAATTGCCCTGTTCAGATCACGCAATCACCCTTTCTGGATCACGCAATCACCCTTTCTTGTTGTTTAATTTTTTCTTCCATCTGTTATTTCTTCTGTCTAATTTTGTCTCAAATTGGGATCAAATTGCTTTTATTTCATGATTTGATGATAACAATTTATGGCAAGAAAAGTTTAGTTCAGGATTTTAGGTGCAAGAAGGACGAAACAACAAAGAAGAGAAGCCAAATGCTATCAAAAGGTTCTACAGATAGAAAAATTGATACAGGATTTGGAAGAGCAACTGGCCTTTGATAGATATAATAGCTTAGTTCTTTCTTATCAAGTTAAATATGATCTAATCAATATTGAATGGATGATGAGAGATTTGGCTAGGGCTTCACAATTGGTTTTGCAAGTTCCTGTTCGGGTTTAGTTTTCTTATATTTTTTTAAATTTTTAACTTTTATTGTTGTCTACTTGTCTTTCACGCAATCGATCAGATATCATCACGCATTCGGTCTGTCAGAATTACGCATTGTTATGTCAGGTTCACGCATTCGATTTGTAAGTATCACTCAATCGAACAGGTATTGTTACGCATTTGATCTGTAAGTATCACTCAATTGAACAGGTATTGTTACGCATTCGCTTATGTCAAGTTTTGAGTCTCTATTTTCTGTTAGTTTAATTTTACTACTAATCTTCTGTTTACAGCCTGTAGCAGATTTGCAGAGAGGATTAGATTAGTATTTTTTGCATGCATCACCTCACACTTTATTTTTTTGGTGCTTAAAATCAACAACAGTTAAAATAGACATGCATGGATAATCTCACACTTCGTTGTTGGTGCTTAAAATGAACATGGGCTAAAATTGACATGCATGTATCTCACACTTGGTTTTTTGGTGCTTAAAATCAACAAATGGTTAAAATTGACATGTATGCCTTCATATTTTGATTTGGTGTTTAAAATAGACATGCACATGCATATCCAACACCTAAATTTGGGCTATAAAATGAACGTGAATCAGGCTGCATTAGATTAAATCATTTTTCTTTTTTTTTAAGGTAAAGAATTTTTATTGTGTCTAGGGTGGACCTATTGTTGTACTAACTGACTTTCCACTCGCCTTCAGGGTCTTGGGAGAAAGGAGGAAGGTGACAACGACATCCAAATTTTATTTTATTCTACGTAGTGAGGGGTATCTTTGATTGGGGATTTCATCACCCCACATAGGTACTTTGAATTGGGATGCATTGGGGATATCATCTCTCCCAACATACTCTTGAGCGGGTTTTTCGAGCCGCTATATAAATATACTGGTCAAGCGGCTAGAGTGTTGAGTGAATTCGACGTATGTGGGGACCTTCCCTGCGCCGATAAGCTCAACTAAAGCCTTAAGTGGCTTTCTCTGAGAATCCGTCATTGGATCGGGACCCCTCGAAACCTAATACTATGAACCAATTTAGTTGCCAAAAATCCTACATTCAGTGATTCCAGGAGTGCGGATCGTACCCCATAGATACCCTTCATGTACCTTACACTATGATACAAAAATCCCTCGACTATAAGATCTTCGGATCTTCGGGGTAAGAGAGACTGGCATGCCTGAGAAGTGTGTGCCGTGGAGTGGAGCCAATGCTGCTAGACTCTCTATTTGTTCATTTTGTTTCGGTATTTTATTGTAAGGGCCTCATTTGAATGGTTTCGCCTATCCAGCCTAAGATTGTATTCCATGCTTTTTTATGTATCGTTGTGCTAGACCAGTATTGAGTCAGTCCCTTGGGCTATTTCAGGCCCTATCCCACGTATCTTCAAATTTTTTGAGATTGTATGAAAATTGAGTCAGTCAGCTATACATACCTACCAACAATTGTTCTCAGATTTGGAAAACTACAAAACATTGTCTCACACACGAAGTTACAGAAAACAAAGTCCATTTTGAAACCAAAACTCAAAAGTCCTTACATATTTGTGATCCTAGGCAATCTTTTACATAGTCCTTGCATAGTCCCACTTACGTCCTCATTATCGTCCTACGTCTTTTGCATAGTCCCACTTACGTCCTCATTATCGTCCTACGTCTTTTGCATAGTCCCACTTACATCCTCATTATCGTCCTACATCTTTTGCATAGTCACACTTACGTCGTCATTATCGTCCCCAGTTTTTTGCATTATCATCTATATTAGTTACACAAGTCCTACATTATCATATACATCGCCATCTAGACCTCATATAAATCTACGTTCATTGTCAGTTATAGATTCATAGCATGTGCCTTCATGGCTCTCCCAGGTGATGGTTTGCTCCCCTTTGAGCAACCTAATTTAGTTCCAAACGACGGTCAACAAGAAATCATTGATGGTCTAGCTAACTTAGCTTGGGACTTAAGAAGAAGCGCACCTCAATATATAGGAGTCATACACGAGATAAACATTGAGTCTAAGATTTCCCATAGAATTGATAGAGAGATTGAGGCTGAACAACTTCGTCAAGAAATGGAAAGATTTGCATTAGAGAAATCTAGAAATGCTCAAAAGGTCTCACATCAAAATCCTCAATAGAGAGTCTAGTATAGCCTTGCATACCTCATATTTATGTCTATAGTCTAGTGTTAAGTCGTCGTCTTGCATAGAACCACCCTCATATAAGCAATTTTAGATGCCTGTCACAAGGTCACAAAAAGTGAAAGGAATAATGGACCTGAACAACACACAATCAGTAAACCCTACTTGGAATATGGACATGTCAATAGGTCAACACTCAGGTACACAGACAATGTCCACCCTAAACGAATTGCAATAGTATTTGACAAAGGAAGAAATTGAGTCCGCACAACAAGACCCACATGTCCTCATGATCCTAGATGCACTTATACATAGCGATAGGGACAAGTATCTTTTGTTGTTAATACAAAATGGGGCAAAACTACCTGAGGATTTTGACGTCACAAAAATCTTACCACTAGGAAAAACTTTAGGTCAAGATAACAGTCAAACACCACCCTTGACACAAATACAAGCAATGACCTCCAGTTTTCCTCAAAATGTACCTATCCAAACAAATGTCAACACAAATACAAACTTTCAAACAAGTGTGTCATCCTTGGTGATCAATGCTAGTATACCATCACAAAGCATACCAATAATATCAAGTGTCTCGGCACCTATTCAAACACAAACAACAAGTACAACTCAACCAAACATGGGTTCGCATATCACCTATTTCACAGTACCTAGTGGAACGCACAACACACAAAGTTATAATCTGGGTACCTTCCAACAACCTCCTAGTTATGCAACCACAAATCCTTTTGTGGGACATACACAAACACAAGGTATACCTTTGACACAAACAGATATTTTGACACAACAAATACAAAATTTACAACAACAAATGACACCATGCAAAATGGTAACGATAAAAAGAGCTACACAATGCAGGACTTACGTCCTTATCCATTCGATCACACATTATACATGCCACCTTTCCCACAACATTTTGAAATGCCTAGATTTGATAAATATCGAGGGAAGGGTGATCCTAGAGATCATATCAGAGAATTTTTTACGACATGTATAGAAGTTGCCTCAGAAGATACTTATTTAATGAGACTATTTCCTAAAAGTCTGGAAGGTCCGGCTGTAGAGTGGTTTTCACATTTACCACCAACCATCACATCATGGGAAGAATTAGCTGAACAATTTATTGCAAACTTATCGCACAACATTGACACCCTGGTTACTTTGATGGACTTATATGCCGCTAAACAATATGAGAATGAAACATTTGCATCCTTCATATAGCGATGTAGGGCTCTCTATAGGAGGTGCAAGACAGTTATCCCAGAAACAGAGCAAGTGGAATGTTCACAGAAAACTTGATTCCTAAGATTAAATATCTAATACAAATGCAATGTTTAGCCACATTCAAAAAAATCACGGAAAAGGCTCTCAAATGTGAGAAGGGACTATTAGAATAAGGCCTTATTAAGTATGGCAACACCAACAACAATGACAAATCTAAGTTTTGGTCGAAAAACAAAAATGTGACCAACAATGGTATTGTAGATGCTAGAACGATAAACAGAACTCAACCCGTTTTATCTTTGGGAACGAGTCAGTCATCTAATCCACAAATAGGGAATAACACAACCTCAACAAATGTAAATGCTACACAAAACATGAACACAAGATACCCCAGGGTAAATGCTCCAAGAAGAAATTACACACCTCTAGGAGAACCTATTGAGTCAGCACTCAAAAAGTTAATACAGACAAACATGATTACTTTACCTGAAGTAAGAGTGTATGAACCAGGTCCTTTCAAACCTACATGGTGGAATGATAATGATTTCTGTGATTATCATCAGACTAAAGGTCACAAAACAACAAGTTGCTACAAATTGAAAAACTTGGTCCAAGATATGATAGACCAAGGGGACATTACAATTGATACCGATAAAACCTCAGCAAACACAAATCATACGATTTTTAAGGATCCTTTTGTTAAGCATGACAAAGGGAAAGCTACCACATCAGGTACCCAAGACAATACAACTAACTACACAAAGGTCTCATATGACTACACTATTCATGCCATTAGCTCAGGAGATATAGCAAACAATGATTCACAAGAAACACTTGACCAAGATGACCAACATCAAGACACTCACACAGATGATAACCAAATTTGCATGATATTAGAGGCATCGAAGTACGATGATGATAGAAATCTTTGTCTCAGAGACTGGGGGCATGATCAACCATCTCACTCAAGTTGGTTTGAGGATGAACTCATAGAACACATTATGGATGTCAAATATACACATAAAGACTATGAAGAGGGATATAACATAAATCTTGATAAAACAACCTATGATACAGATAAATCTTGTACGTCAAATGATATAGTCGCTACAATCACCATAACTCCCAGGGACAGAGACTGTGCCGTAGTTACTCGCAGATCAAAGGTAACTTTACAAGGAATACCACAAAATCAACCACCAACAGTAGGGACTTACAATGTTGTTGAGAAACTTAAGAAAACTTTGGCACAAATATCATTATTTGAACTATTGCGTATTTCACCCACTCATGGAGCTATATTGGACAAAGCACTTCAAGATTCGGTAGTGGACAAAGATATAGATGAAAATGCCTTCTAGTCTATGGTGGGAAATCTGACACAAGGCACATGTATTGCATTCACAGAACAAGATATTCCAAGTGATAGACTGCTTCATAACGACCCACTACATCTAGAAGCTTACATTCATAAGAGAAGAATCAGAAGAGTACTCATAGATGGGGGAGCCGGTCTCAACATTTGTACTTTAAAGCTGGTCAAAGCACTAGGATATTCTAAACTTCACATTGATTCTTCCAAGAGGATAAATATCAGGGCTTACGATGATGAAGAAAGTCCATCAAAAGTCATTATAACATTACTTGTACAAGTAGGACCTATAACGACAGAGGTCGCTTTCCAAGTCTTGGACAGAGAACTAGGATATAACATGTTATTGGGCCGCCCATGGATCCACACCATGCAAGCAGTACCATCTACATTTCATCAGTGTGTCAAATTCTGACACAATGGTATTGAAATCACCATAAAGGGTGATCCAAATCCATTCCAACATTGCAATTATCTGAAAGATAGTGTGGATAATAAGGTACCTATCAATCAGGCCACACCTCTCACTACACAACTAGAAACATTAAAGATCACATAAACAAAAAAGGAAATGCCTACAACATCCTCCTTACAAATAAAAGATATGGGTTGTGGAGAGTACTCTATTGCAAATACTTTAAGTGGAAGACAATTGTCTCTTTCTCCTAAGTCCTTTGGGAAACCTCACACTACAGTGCAAAAACATGACAAAGGAAAATAAATTGTCAGATATACAGACTCATGCTCTTTCATTAGATGGCATGACTTACAAGAAGAATCCTTGAACGAAGATGTTAACCATTGGATATATAGAGAAGAAGATCATATGACAATACCTAGAATACACACAAGTCAGTATGGAAATGGATTCAAAATACTCCAAAGACATGGATATGATGGTACCACAAGCCTTGGGTTGCAGAAACAAGGTAGACTAGAACCCGTTGTTCCTAATGATAATCCAGAGAATCAAGGATTGGGATATAAGCATGTATAACATATCACTGAAGCAAGACAACGTACCCTTGATATACTAAATCGACCAAGAAAACCGTCAGACTACATACCACAAAGGGATTTGTCCACATAGACGCTCCCATCTTCATCTCAAACAAGTAATCAGGTACCTACATCACCTAGTACAAAATCAGATGGAGAAGACATGAGACAACTACTGCAAGAACCTACCACTGAGTTACAAAATGATGCAGTTGTTGACACAACAGTACAGGCTAATGTGGCAATAGATGCAGGTTTACCACCACCACCTGAATCCCATCCATGGTTATTGTCACTACTTCTACCACGAGAAACAACTTAGGCTCAACCTAACAAAATAGATGAAGAAAGATTGCAAAGGCTTATACCAGGCTTAAGAAGGGTAACTAATGTCCAAAGAAGACCAGTCAATCTACAACAAAATCAAAGACAGGAACAAGAAGAAATGAGTGATGATAGCTCATATGATGAAACATATATTGAAAGTGAGACAGACTCTCACGACTACAAATTCTTATCACTCCATGATTCTAGCCCACCAGAAAGTGTAATATCAAGGTATCAAATAAAGCTTATACAAGATGAAGATACACAAAGTCAGTCAAACAATCAAGTCTTCATGTTATCAGAGTCTACTAAAGAAGAGAGTAATGATTTACCCCTAGTACATTCACACTTGATTGATTGGGGGAAAGAAGGAAAACCAATGCTAGATTGGTTTGAAAATGATGAAGCAATTTCATAATTTCTAGGAGTCAAAGAGGGATTTCCACAAGGTGATCATAAAGTAGGGTTTGTTATAGACCTGAATAGAACATCATACTTTGGAGAAGAAAGTACTTCTGTAACAGAAGATAAGGATCAAACTACCCATAATGGCAAGAGTGACTTGGGTAATCTTCCTAGGGAAAGAGAAAGTTCAACATTACTTACAGAGGAAACAAAAGAAGTAAACATAGCAGAAGGGGAGGTTGTACATAACATCCATTTGGGAAAATCACTAAGTAAAGAAGAAAAAGATAGATTCATTCATTTTTTTAAACAAAGACCTATCAACTTTGCTTGGTCCTATTCAAACATGCCAGGTTTAGACTCTGAATTAGTGTTGCATCACTTACCTTTGATACCGGGAGTTAAACCTTACAAGCAAAAATTAAGAAAAATGCATCCAAGTACTGCATTACTGGTTAAAATAGAACTACAAAAGTTGTTGGATGTAGGTTTTATTAGACCTCTTGACTATGCAGAATGGATATACAACCTAGTATCTGTGACTAAAGCCCATAGGAGGCATAAGAATCTATACTGATTTTCGAGATCTAAATAAAGCTTGTCCTAAGGATGACTTCCCGCTACCTAATATCGATATGATAGTTGACCTAATAGTTGGAAATGAGATGCTATCCTTAATGGATGGTTTTTCAGGATACAACCAGATTAACATTGCACCAGAAGATCAACATAAAATGACATTTACATGCCCATGGGGAACATACTGCTGGAATGTGATGCCATTTGGTCTCAAAAACACTGGAGCAACATACCAAAGAGCCATGACAACATTGTTTCATTACATGATCCATAACATAATGGAAGATTACGTGGATGACATATTGGCTAAATCACAAACAAGAGAAAGTCACCTTCCAGTTCTTACATAGATATTTGATCGGTTGGAACAATATAATGTCAGATTAAACCCGAAGAAGTGTGTGTTTGGCGTAACAACAGGTAAACTGTTAGGGTTTATAGTGTCAAACAGAGGAATTGAAATAGACCCTGCCAAGGTCAAGGCAATCATTGATATGCAACCTCCATCAACACTTAAAAAACTCAGAGGGTTACAAGGAAGATTGAAATCCATAAGGAGATTCATAGCACAATTAGTAGATAAGTGTCACTCATTCTAGCATTTGCTCAGGAAAGGAGTTACTTTTAAATGGACAAAACAATGCCAGGAAGCTTTCCAAGCTCTGAAAGATTATATTTTGAGCACACCAGTGTTAATATCTCCTACTTCAGGAAAACCTCTATTGTTATACACATCAGCAACAAACTCAGCTCTAGGAGCTCTATTGGCACAACATGACAAAAATGGAAAAGAAAGAGCCATTTATTATATAAGTAGGACTTTGATCAGCTATGAGCTTAATTATACCCCTATAGAGCGAGCATGCTTAGTAGTAATCTGATAACTCAATGATGAACCACTAGTACCAAACTGGTACTGAGAGGGGGGGGGTGAATCAGTACAAACACAAATACAGTCCAAAACTGGTTTGACATCAAATACTCCAAATGATTGACAAATAGGGGTGTCGGTTAATCAGAGTGCAATCGGTAACATTCAGTACAACTCAATCAGTCATGAACCGGTCACTCAATAAGCTTTCCTCTTAGCTCAATACTACAGTATCGTTATATTCTCATGCATAAACAGGTAAACTTATTCGTTAGATCTTCACACCAGTGAGTTCAATATGTTTTATAGACAGGCATAAAACATAGAACCTTCATGTCCTTAATAGATAAAACAAAGCATCACAAGACAAAAGCATTTCACATGACACACATATTTTTCACATGGAAACCCAACAGGGAAAAACCACGGTGGGGATGAATACCCACAAGCTGCTTTTTGAACTCTTTAGAAGTCCACTCTGTTAGGAGCCTTGTCTAGTTAAGGACATTACAATAGGTTCTGGTAGGAATCGATCTTGTTAGGGATCACCCGGTTAAGGGATCCCTGGTTAAGGGTTAAACCCGATGGGGTCACCTTGTTAGAGGATTTCAAGAACTCAATAGTTGAAAGGATCTCCTAAGCTCTCTAGCTTCTCAGAACTCATTAGCCTCGAGTTACACGATTAAGGGATTTGAAACAAGCTGGTTAAGACCACCCGATTTAAGGGATTTTGAATCAAGCCAATTAAGGCTACCCTGTTAGGGGATTTTACAACTGTTGAAGTGGTTAGAAATCAACAGGAATTACAATGATCTATTAATAACACTCAATGCTAATGCAGATCCATTTTGGCTCCTCTTCACCTTCTGCACATTCACTTTGCAGATATCTCTTCTCTCCTTTGGTCTGGCAAGAATCACTTATCACTTCCCTTGGATACACACTCACAACTTTTGCCAACAACTTCAAAAAGAAACCAACATCGACCTTATAGGAAACATACAGGTCGGTAGCAAAAACCCTAAACCCTAAACCTGTTAGGTTAAGTAATTCAAACGGTTCAATCCTGACCGTTGAATCATACTGCATTAAATGCAACAATGTTGAATCGATCTCAAGACATTCTCCATCATCCATTATCCACCGTTTTCATGGTGGCTAATAACCCAGATCACGCGTTATCACCATTTGACAGACTTCGCACATTCCCGAGGTAGATAGGAATAGTCATCTTCATGCAAGATCCTTCACACACACATAGCTTACGTGGCAACATGATCTGTCCTCCATCATACTGCTAACTCATCACACAAAGATCACCACTTGAGTCACACAGACTTGAAGTACTCCAACCGAAAACCCCGAAGTGGAAGCTACCTACCAACCAGTAGTCATACAATGCTTCCATGTGTCAGTTCCCATAACTACATGCCGGTTCACCTTGAACAAATATGCCACTTCACTTTGGCATAAAAACTGGTTCATACATATGTCGGTTCCTCTCTCTTCACTTATCACATGTGCCAATTCACACTATGTCCTATATTGACATCAATGACAACATACAATATCATTATGTCTTCATGTCGGTTCACATAATGCCATGCCGGTTCACATAATGCCAGCAATCTCCCCCTTTGGCATTGATGGCAATATACAACAGATATCTTCTCTGCTTCACATCTTCTCCCCATTTGCTATAGATATCTTTTCGCTTCACTTCTTCTCCCCCTTTGACAACAATGCCAAAGTGGAGGTACAATCATCACTGTTTCATCATGCTGCTCCTCCTGAGGAGTAGCATCCTTCAACACACCAATCAACCAAAGATTTGTCTTTCCGGTACTTGACTGATGTTGAACAATTACTTTTAGTTCACCTCCTGAAGGGGCAATACCCCTAATTCACCTCTCAAATGCACAAATGTTGTCTTTGGGAGAGGCTTGGTGAATATGTCTGCTAACTGCTCCTTACTGGACACATGCTCCAGTGCAATCTCTTTATTCTAAACCTTTTCCCTCAAGAAATGATATTTAAGCTCAAAATGCTTGGTTCTAGAATGTAAAACCGGATTCTTTGATATATTGATAGCACTTGTGTTATCACAGAATATACTTACCGATTCAGATACAGGGATCTTGAAGCCTTCTAGTACATGCTTCATCTAGATTATCTGAGTGCAGTTCATGAAAGCTCCAACATACTCCGCTTCCGCTGTAGACTGAGAGACACAACTCTACTTTTTACACATCCATGAGACCAGTCTACCACCGAGAAAGAATGTACCACCGGTTGTGCTCTTCCGGTCATCCACATTACCGGCCCAATCAACATCTGTGAATACTTTCAGATTGAAATTATTGCTGTATGGGTACCACAATCCATAGTCAACTGTTCCCTTCAGATACCTAAGAATCCGCTTGACTACAATCAAGTGAGATTCTCTTGGACTCTTCTGGAACCTTGCAGTGATGCCAACTGCATGTGCAATATCCGGTTTGCTATGCACTACATAATGCAACTTACCAATCATTGACCAGTATTCCTTCTCATCAACCAGTGCAGAATCATCCTTCTTTGTCATTTTGCAATCAATCACCATTGGTGTACCAACCGATTTGCTATCTTCCATGCCAAAAGTCTTCAACACCTCTTTGACATATTTGGACTGAGTGATGAAGATTCCATCTTCCATCTACTAGATCTACAGTCCAATGAAGAACTTAATCTCCCCTATGAGTGACATCTCAAACTCTTTCTTCATCTCATCAGCAAACTCATGACTCATCTTGTCATCTCCACCAAAGATGATGTCATCAACAAAAACTTCACAGATCAGGATCTGATCTCCTTCAGACTTCAAGTAGATATTGCTATCTTCACTTGTTCTCTCAAATCCAATCTTCACAAGATGGGAATGTAGGAGCTCATACCATGCCCTAGGTTCTTGCTTTAGACCATATAATGCTTTATGTAGCCTACATACCATGTCATTGTCTTCAGATAGGGCAAACCCATCTGGTTGCTCAATATACACCTCCTCTTCAAGTACACCATTTAGGAATGCATATTTTACATCCATTTGATATACCTTGAATCTCTTAAAAGCTGCATATGCAAGAAGCATATGAAATCCTTCCAATCTGGCCACAGGAGCAAAGGTTTCCCCATAGTCTTCACCTTCTTCTTGAGCATATCCTTTGCATACCAGTCTGGCTTTATTCCTAATCACTGTGCCATCCTCATTCAACTTATTTCTGAACACCCATTTGGTGCCAATGACATTTTTATGCTTTGGTCTGGGTACCAAGGACCATGTACCATTTTTCTCTATCTGGTCAAGTTCTTCTTCCATTGCCTTGATCCAGTCTTCATCTTTATGAGCCTCTTTGAATGACTTAGGCTCAAATTCAGAGATCATACATGAGTTTTCTCTGATCTTTCTTCTGGTAAGGATTCCTGCATCCTTATCACCTATGATCTGCTTGGGATCATGATTCAACTTGACATACCAAGGAATGGTCTTAACTAGTTCTTCTTGCTTTTCTTCTTCATCCTCATCTTCATCAGTGTCAGCATTCACCGGTTCAGGAACACTGTTACTGGTACTCAGTTGACTGACAACCGGTTCCCAGAAGGTTGCAACCGGTTCATTTACAGCTTGCTCACTACCGGTTTCCTTAGTGTTCTCAGAGGATTCATCAACTCTTACATTGATGCTTTCCATAATTCTCTGAGTCCTATTGTTGTAGCACTTGAAAGCTTTACTCTTGGTGGAATATCCTAGAAATATTCCCTCATCACATTTAGCTTCAAATTTACCCTGATGTTCACTCCTCTTGATGTAACATTTGCTACCAAATACCTTAAAGTAGTTAACCACAGGTGTCTTACCGGTCCAATACTCATAAGGAGTTTTGTCCTTACCCTTATTGATGAGTACCCGGTTCATAGTGTAGACTGCAGTGCTCACCACTTCTCTCCAAAAGGTGTGAGCAACCTTTCCTTGGATCAACATGGTTCTAGCTGCTTCAACCACAGTCCGATTATTCCTCTCTGCTAGGCCATTCTGCTATGGAGTCCAGGGGGCAGACAACTGTCTCTTGATGCCAAATTTTTCACAATACTTGTTGAATTCACTGGAAGTGAATTCCCCTCCTTGATAAGTTCTGAGACATTTGATCCTTTTACCACTTTCCTTCTCCACTAATGCTCTGAAAGCTTTGAATTTTCCAAAAGCTTCAGACTTGTCTTTCAAGAATGTGACCCACATCATTCTTGAGCAGTCATCAGTGAGAATCATGAAGTACCTATCACCCTGCACACTTCTAGTTTTCATAGGACCACATAAATCAGTATGCACAAGATCAAGCAAGTTGTTAGTAGTGAAAGATTTACCTTTAAAGGTTGAGGAAGACATTTTCTCCAATTGACATTCTCTACACAAGGTATTATCCGGTTTGCTCAGCACCGGCAACCCTCTAACTGCCTTGATCTTACTAGCCTTCACAATGTTATCAAAGTTCACATGGCAGAATCTCCTATGCCATATCCAGCTATCATCAAGCTTAGCCATAAGACATGTACTTATATTTGCATTCAGATGAAATAGGTTACCTTTAGTCTGCATACCGGTGGCTACCAATTTACCATCTTTGCCTTTGATTCTGCAAACTCCATTCTTGAATTGCAGAGTGAGACCACTGTCATTTAGCTGGGCAACACTTAGAAGGTTGTGTCTGAGACCATCAACCCAGTACACATTGTCAGCACTAATCTTTCCATTCAAAGAGATGGACCCTTTGCCTTTGACCATGCATGGTGCATCATTGCCAAAGCGAACCACACCACCATCATACTCCTCTAAGGATAGAAACTTGCTCCGGTCACCAGTCATATGGTGAGAACAACCACTGTCAATGATCCACTCATTGGAATCATCAAACCGGGAGATAAGAGCCTTCTTGTCTGCCACATCTTCTTTTACAGCAACAAACACAATGTCTTCATTCTCTTCATCTTCTAATTCCTCATCTGTGACACCTTCATCAACTGCCATAAAACAATTTCTCTAGTTTCCTCCTTCGAATTTCTTGAACCTTTCTGGTTTATCCTTGTTGTCACTATTAGGACAGTTCATAGCAATATGTCCTATCTAGTTACAAGAGAAACATTTCAAAGGTAACTTAGCTTTATATTTACCAGTTCCTTTTGAGAATTTCCTGGCAAGAAGTGCTTCAAATTCCATCAGAAACTCTTCATCCTTCATTTCTCTGCTCTGATTAGGTTCCCCACTAGTGCTAGCGTCTTTTCCTTTTCTGGAAGGTATAGCAGAGGCTCTAAAAGCTGATTCTGACTTTTGAACACTACCATCAAAACTATTCAACTCATAGGCTGTCAACTTGGCTATGATGGAGTCCAAGGATGCCTTAGACTTGTCTATTGATCTCAGCTCCTAAATAGCAGCAACCCTTATTGCATAAACCGGCAACAGGGATCTCAAGACTTTGCTTACCACAGTGGAATCTTCTATTTTGCCACCTGCACTCTTTATTTCTCCAACAACTGTTTTGATTCTTATTCCATACTGCTGAATGGTCTCTCCTTCAACCATCCGCATGTCTTCAAACTTCCCTCTCAGGCTTTCTTCCTTAGCCTATTTTACATGCTCATCACCACCATAGATATTTTCAAGAGCATCCCATACCTCCTTGGGATTTGCCTTGTCCTGAACATCAATAAACTCAATGTCAGATAGGCTACTGATGAGGGCTTCCATGACTTGCCCATTTTCTTGTATCTCTCTCTTTTGGTCATCAGTGAGAGTATCGGTAGGAACAAGATATACATTTTCAATATAACTCCAGTGTTGAACACCCATGCTTTTGATGAATATCTTCATCCAGTCTTTCCATATACCAAAATTTTCCCTGTTAAACTTTGGACCTTCCCTCTTCATCATTTGACTAGGATCTTTTCCTCAAGCGGTTAAGCTTACAACACAGAGGACCTGGAGTGCTCTGATGCCAATTGATAACTCAATGATGAACCACTAGTACCAAACCGGTACTTAGAGGGGGGGGTGAATCAGTACAAGCACAAATACAGTCCAAAACTGATTTGACAACAAATACTCCAAATGACTGACAAACAGGGATGCCGGTTAATCAGAGTGCAACCGGTAACATCCAGTACAGCTCAATCAGTCATGAACCGGTCACTCAATAAGCTTTCCTCTTAGCTCAATACTACAGTATCATTATATTCTCATGCATAAACAGGTAAACTTATTTGTTAGATCTTCACACCAGTGAGTTCAATATGTTTTATAGACAGGCATAAAACATAGAACCTTCATGTGCTTAACAGATAAAACAAAGCATCACAAGACAAAAGCATTTCACATGACACACATATTTTTCACGTGGAATCCCAACTAGGAAAAACCATGGTGGGGATGAATACCCACAAGCTACTTTTTGAACTCTTTAGAAGTCTACTCTGTTGGGAGCATTGTCTGGTTGAGGACATTACAATAGGTTCTGGTAGGAACCGATCCTGTTAGGGATCACCCGGTTAAGGGTTAAACCCGGTAGGGTCACCTTGTTAGAGGATTTCAAGAACTCAATAGCTGAAAGGATCTCCTAAGCTCTCTAGCTTCTCAGAACTCATTAGCCTCGAGTTACACGGTTAAGGGATTTGAAACAAGCCGGTTAAGACCACCCGATTTAAGGGATTTTGAATCAAGCCAATTAAGGCTACCCTGTTAGGGGATTTTACAACTGTTGAAGTGGTTAGAAATCAACAGGAATTACAATGATCTATTAACAACACTCAATGCTAATGCAGATCCGTTTTGGCTCCTCTTCACCTTCTGCACATTCACTTTGCAGATATCTCTTCTCTCCTTTGGTCTGGCAAGAATCACGTATCACTTCCCTTGGATACACACTCACAACTTTTGCCAACAACTTCAGAAAGAAACCCAACATCGACCTTATAGGAAACATACAGGTCGGTAGCAAAAACCCTAAACCCTAAACCTGTTAGGTTAAGCAATTCAAACAGTTCGATCTTGACTGTTGAATCATACTGCATTAAATGCAACAATCTTGAATCGATCTCAAGACATTCTCCATCGTCCATTATCCACCGTTTTCATGGTGGCTAATAACCCATCACGCGTTATCACTGTTTGACAAACTTCGCACATTCCTGAGGTAGATAGGAATAGTCATCTTCATGCAAGATCCTTCACGCACACAGAGCTTACGTGGCAACATGATCTGTCCTCCATCATACTGCTAACTCATCACACAAAGATCACCACTTGAGTCACACAGACTTGAAGTACTCCAACCAGAAACCCCGAAGTGGAAGCTACCTACCAACCGGTAGTCATACAATGCTTCCATGTGTCGGTTCCCATAACTACATGCCGGTTCACCTTGAACAAATATACCGCTTCACTTTGGCATAAAAACTGGTTCATACATATGCTGGTTCCTCTCTCTTCACTTATCACATGTGCCGGTTCACACTATGCCCTATATTGACATCAATGACAACATACAATATCATTATGTCTTCGTGCCGGTTCACATAATGCCATGCCAGTTCACATAATGCCAACATAATCTTTGCATCCCAAAAACTCAGACATTACATGCTGAGTCATAAGGTACAACTCATTGCATGCTTTGACCCACTCAAGTACCTATTGAGCAGAGTAGCATTGATCGGGCGATTGGCTAAGTGGGTTATGATCCTGAGCGAGTTTAATATAGAATACATAGACAAAAAATCCATCAAAGGACAAATTATAACAGATCAATTAGCAGAGGCTCCTTTACAGAATAGTTACCCATTGCTGATAGACTTTCCAGACTAATCTGTGTTTACATTAACTGCCTTAGTAATGTGTAAATTATACATTGATGGGTCATATACAAGTCATAGATCTGGAGTAGGGATTCTCTTCATTACTCCTCAAGAGGATGCTATACCTAAGTCATTTAGTATCAATTTCCAATGCATGAACAATATAGCTGAATATGAAGCTCTCCTCATAGGGCTTCATACAACTGTACAATGGATAATACGAGAGTTATAGGTCTATGGTGATTCGCAGTTAATTGTAAACCAAGTCAATGATGATTACAACACGAAGGATGACAAACTCATGCCTTATAAGAAGTTGTTTGAAGATTACAAAGAGCACTTCAGCAAAATTACCTTCGAACATATCCCAAGAATACAAAACAAGGCCGCAGATGCAATGGCAACCATAGGATCTCTTCTGAATATGCATGCTAAAGAAACTCAGTTTGAGTTCATCATAGAACAGTTGATGCTACTGGCATATGAGACTCCCCTATCAGAATATGTATGTGCAA
Source organism: Cryptomeria japonica (assembly GCF_030272615.1). Lineage (NCBI taxonomy): Eukaryota > Viridiplantae > Streptophyta > Pinopsida > Cupressales > Cupressaceae > Cryptomeria > Cryptomeria japonica. The sequence continues at coordinate 66,576,106 of NC_081415.1, read as the reverse complement.
TTTTGGGTCCAGAATCACCTTGGTACAATGAAATATATACATATTTACACACCCGATACATGTCACCGGATCTATCCAGAAATCAAAAGAAGACCTTTATTTGTCAGGCATCTAGATACACCATTATAGTTGATACTTTGTATAGAAAGGGTTCGATGGAACTCTTCTCCGATGTCTGGGTGAGAGTGAAGCACACCTTGCTTTAAAAGAAGTCCATGATGGAATTTGTGGGGCTCACCAAAGCGATTCGCCATTGTCAAAGAAATTGTTGAGAACAGGTTATTACTGGCCAACTATGGAAAAGGATGCTTACAAGTATGTACAAAAGTGTAAACAATGCAAAATGCATGGAGACCTCATTCATGCACCAGCACAAGATCTTCAACCGATTACATCACCATGGTCATTTTCACAATGGGGATTAGATCTAGTGGGTCAAATCAACCCTACTTCTTCCAATGAGCACAAGTTGATCTTGGCAACCACTGAGTACTTTACCAAATGGGTTGAGGCAATTCCTCTAACATACACTACTGGAAAGTAGATATCAAAATTCATTCTCAACTACATTATATGTAGATACGGGGTTCCAATGTATTTTGTTATAGATAATGGACATCCATTTAAAAACCAGGAAGTGAAAGAGTTGTGTGACAAATTTCACATACAACAAAGATTTGCCACACCATATTATCCACAAAGTAATGGACAAGCAGAGGCTACAAATAAAACAATATTGAAAATTCTTAAGAAAGTAGTCACTGACACAGGACGGGACTGGCATCTCTAGTTAAATCCTGCTCTTTGGGCTTACAAAATAGGAGTACACACACCTACAGGAGCAACACCATATTCCTTGGTCTATGGTACAGAAGGGATACTCCCCATAGAAATAGAAATACCATCTCTAAGAGTCTTCTTATAGAACATCATATCAGAGGAAGACTACAGGGTAGCAAGGTTACAAGAACTTGAAACCCTTGATGAAAAAAGACAAACAACATTCAACCATTTACAAGGATATCAAACAAACTGAGACAGAGTTATAATAAAAGGGTCCGCCCATGAACTTTTCAAGTGGGAGATCTAGTACTTAAAGAGAATCAAAGGAACCTAGCGGAACGAGAAAGGCCATGGAAATTCGAACCTAACTGGCTAGGTCCTTTCATTATAACAAGGGTCATAGGCAATGGAGCATATAATTTGGCTACCATGGAGGGAGATCCACTCTTTGACCCTATGAACAACATGCACCTTAAGCGATATTATACCTAAGGGCTGTAGGTTTTACTTTCTGCATAGCATATCATATCATTTAAAAACATCTGCATTACATATAATTTCTTTTTTAAATGCATCGCATTCTCAAAAGTTTCGACAATTACATATAGCAGCATCAATAAATTAAGGCAACTGTTCAAGTTTATCACCTGTTTGCATTCAAGAGAAGCAAGGATCATTTCCTTTCTTAGATATTCGGACATGAAGTCTTTGACATCCTAAGGTCATTCATTTTCAACATTACCCTGTGACGACGCTTTACTTCTGGTTGGGTAGTGATTTCACTTTTTGAGACTTGTTAACCCAAAATCTATCAATTTCTATATCTCAAACATATTAAGAAGATCTCTAATTCATTCAAGACACCTAGTTGATCATATGACTAGTGAAAAATCTAAAATTTTGCTTCAGCGCCGTTGTAATTGTCACACCCAAGTAGGTTTCATTACTTACAAGTCAAGACAAGAAAAAAAGAAGAAGACAAAGAGCTATGCCAAATTCATCTTAAGGCAAAAGAGCAATGATATATAACTGAAATATCATGCATACAAAGTGCGATAAAAAGATTGACTGTGGGAACATGCAAGTAACTCCATCAGGGCTATGAATGCCTACTGGCAATGGAGCAATATTTGAGAAATTATAGTCTATAACCTTGTCGGAGCTCTCAAGGCTTGCTGGCAGCGAGGCTCTATTCGGGATGCTTTTGAAGTTAGAATAATCCGTGTAGCTAGTCATATAGGATGCTAAGGATCTTTAGTGAACACAAGAGTAGGAATTAACTCATCTGCACACACATGGGCAAAAGAAGATCAAAGTTTCAAGAACCAATGGGGAAGTTTTTCGCGTCTCCATTTGTAAATCCTAGTCACTAATTGTGTTGAGTTGAATGTTCCAAAGGGCCTTAGGGATTGATTGACCACTTATCTATGAAATGATTTGCACCTCCAATTCAATTGGTGTATTACAAATGCAAAAACAAGCACATTCAACCTTGTTCGAATAGGAAATGTGTCTTCATCATGCATATTGCATTCACATAGGTCATGCCAAAAATTAATTTGTCTCCGCATGCATTCTGCAGATCATCATGTCATACAGGTCTGCACACTGGGGGCATAACTGAAAAAATCCCAAAAAATCATATAAAGTCTTGAAAAAATAAAAAAAATCATATGAAGTCCTGAAAAAATCCAAAAAATCATATAAAGTCCTGAAAAAATCCAAAAAATTAGATAAAGTTCTGAGAAAATCCAAAAACATCTGCAAAACAATCCTTAAAAAAACTAAAAACATCTGAAAAATGTCCTGAAAAATTAACCAAAAACATTCAAATATTGATCCACATAATCCAAAAACATCGAAAAGGCTCTTGGAAAAGAACTAAAAATAAAAAATCAATCAATCAAAAACTTGTAATAAAATGTCTTGTAAGAAACAAATACCCTAGTAGATATCCAGCAAACACTTCGCACAAAGTTAACAAAGGACACGACTATCCAGGCAAACATCTGCAATCAACTGATCAAACCGTCTTATCAATCGTATCATATCCATATCAAAGTGATCATTATCTTGTCTTAAACATAAGAGGATACACTCGAAATCAGACAGGTCAGTCTTAAACGAGGTCCGCAACTTTATGAGATCAGACATTATCAACCATCACATCAAGCAACTGAGAATGAAGAGACAAGGTCAATATAGCTGCTGAATTTTGTCGGGGTCAATCTTTATCTTTTTATCATTTGGCGACAAATATTGTTCCTATGCTACTCAAGGATGTCTACAAGTGACTAGAGGAGCTATGATGGGCATTATCTTTTTCTTTGTTTGCTATTTGTGGTGTGAACCGATGAAATTCTAGGGAAATTGCTCTAGTGGGTGTCTGTGATAGGAGCTTCCAGCTATTGGATGCCACACATACCTCAACCCCTAGCGTAATTCCCAGAATGGAGGGTTCACTCCTTGTCTGCTACGTGTTTGTTTCTACAATGAGATATCTTTGCATCTTGGTTCCTTATACCCTGATGTGCTAAGCTTCATTGTTCAATAATAAGGCTCAGTAATGAATATATATTGACGCAATAAAATATGTGACACGGGTTCGTGATTCCTTCAAATTTCATTCTCATCTCATTTGCTTATTGATAGTTTGTTAATTTCTCATCTTCTGTCTAAATCACATTCTTTCTATCATCAATTTCTCTCTCTATCATCTAACTAACATTTCTTCAAGGTGTATCTGAGTTAAAATTGGTTCAACCATTATCATACAAAAAAAATTCATTATAGATTCCATTAAGCATTCATTATAGATTCATTGCATTCATTATAGATTTCATTGCATTCATTATAGATTCCATTAAGCATTCATTATAGATTCATTGCATTCATTGTAGATTTCATTGCATTCATTATAGATTCCATTAAGCATTCATTATAGATTTCATTGCATTCATTATAGATTCCATTAAGCATCCATTATAGATTCCATTAGGCATTCATTTAGATTTCATTTGCACCATTAATACATACATGAACTACCATTGCATAGAATCAAATAGATATGCACAATAAAACTCATAGCATCATATAAGCATACATGAGAAGCAAAACATAAATAGATCACTGTCAAAACCCGTATATCATATATATATATAACTCAAAAAAAATGATAATGTGTGTGAATACAATAAATAAGCCTGAAGGATCAGATAACATGATCAACCAACACTGCCTCTATCAGCAGGTGGATCCTGTCCACTAGATCCTGCCCCAGGATACCGAGGTGGTCCCATAACACCACCACTACTAGTCCGTCGTGAAGTAGATCTACTTGATCTCCTCTCCATAAACACACTGAAGCTAGGCTCTCTCTGACCCTCAGTGATGGCTCGCTCATATGCCTATCTATAATAAATAGCCTCCTGCGTAGCAGTGAAATACCTATCTGCCTGGTCGTGCACATCTGTACTTGCTCTAAAAAGTTGATCAAAGGCATCCATGGTAATTTGACATCTCTGCACTACCTCATCTCTCTCCCTCTGGAGATGATCTCTCTCAGCCTCAAGGGCACCATAATTTGCACGGTAGGTCTCTCGCTCGATATCTCGTCTAGCGACCTCATCCTCCAAACTCTGGACCCGCGCTCTAAGAGTCTGCAGCTCATCCTCCTCACCAACCTGTCCTCTCCCACCCTCGACAACAGGCACATCCTCTAGCTTTGGCATATCCTCATCATCATCCCCACTCTTGCTGCTCGATGACTCAGAAGAATCATCGCTATCCCCACTACTAATAGACTCGGTGTCTCCACCAATGTCTACATACTCATCTCTCTCATCTCCCTCATCTCCTCCCTCATCATCCTCACCTCCTCTCTCCCTCGCGTCTATCCTCAACCATTGTCTAGGATGGCGAATCTGCTGTGCTGTAATCGAAATAGCTGGATCAGTCAAATGCACTGGCCTATGCCTAGCAAACCATGCATCATACTCCACCGTCATCCTTGGATCCACTGCACCTCTACCCCAACCCCAGAGTAATGGTTGCAGAGAATCAAATCTAGCAGAAGCAACATGTGGCTGTATGCAAACACCCCAATCACATACCTCCCACGATACACAAGCAAAATAAGCAGTAACCACTGGTGTCACCTGTACCTCACCGAACTGTCTCAGAACCCACCCTGGAAGATACATCTAGATAATCCGCTAGGTCTCAAAGGTCCTACCAATAAGATAACTCTGCTGTTGGCAGAAAGGCAAGTGCACTGCATCATTAGGCCAACTGGGGCAATCTAAGTATGGTCTCCAAATAAAATGCTGCAATATGTCAAACTGATGTCTCCAATACAAGGTGTTCCCCAAACCCCTGTGTCTGATACTTGTTGTATACCTGAAATCATAAGGCTCACCAGGCTGCAAATCTACATGAATGACAGGCCTAGAAATAGAAATGTGCTCCTACGCCCATGTCTGGAGCAGAGTCACACCACAACTGATAGAATGGTATCCAAGATACACAATACCATGCATCTGATAGTACAACATGGCTAGTAGACAAGGACCCCATGCATACAGTCGACGATGAAAAATCATATCTTGGAGCACTCTGCCCCATCCAACTGGAAACCCATGACCTCATCTGTCAGGTATCAGCAAACCACCGACAACACCACATAATACAATAGTCAGGTCATCATAGTCTAATCAGGCCCAAGGGATGTCATAACGACCACTGATCTGCAAGTCCTGAATCTCATACTCGAAAAGTGTACATAGTCCAACAATGCCATCATCATGGTCATATACAACTCTCTCACTATGAATAGGAATACGCAGTATATGCCATACATCCTCTAAGGTAATGGATGCCTCACCAGTCGGAAGATGAAAAGAACAAGTCTCAGAGTGCCACCGCTCTATCAAAGCTGTAATCATGGCCCCGTTGGTCGTAACCTTTGGCAAATGTAAAACATGATATAGACCAAGCTATTAGATATGCTCGATCTCCTCATCTGGTAAGTTAGCTCGAAGATCAAGTCCACTAGGTCTGCTCTGTCGGCAGTGTAACACTCCAATGTTCTCCTACAATGAGAAAATGTCCAAAATATAAGATATCGGATCTCGAAAAACTTAAATATTTTCAAACACATGACAAAAAATTACATTTACAATGAATGCGTGATAGTTATGACAAATGCAGAATAATTATGACTCTTGCGTGATGTTTGATGCTAATGCGTAATGATATGAGCTCTTGCGTAACAATACACTTATGCGTAAAACTATACACGAATGCAACATGTTTAAAGCTAATGCATAACACTTAAGATGCATGCATAACAATAAAAGTGTTTGCGACACATTAACAACGAATGCGTAAACATCGACAAGCGATTGCGTGACACAGTGCAAAAATTGATCATGAATTTTTTTTGGAAAATAGCATAAAATAGGTATAAAACAGGCATAAATCAGGAAAAAATTGGAAAAATACCATGCCGCCAGTCCCAGGAGGTCTCTGATATGAACGTACTTGGTCAGACAGGTGCAATCGCGCTCTATAACCAGCCATGATGATCAAATACTCAGAAAAAAGCACAAAGTTGCAGAGAAAACCAAGGAATTCCCAAATTGCAAATCAGCAAATGAAAACCTAAAAATCTCTATTTATAGCACAAAATTAGGGGTTTTTGACACCTTGACACCCGTGGTCCCCGCCAGCTTCAAACACCTTGTAGCCTACTCAAACGATCTCGAAATCGCATGAAATTTCACACGCTTGCTCGTTACACTAATATCGAAAACATGGTCTCAATTTTGGAATTTTCTGACCACCTTTTCCGAGGGGGCATATTTACACTATACAACAGTACCAAGGCATACTGGGGCAGAATTTTTCGTTTTCTTTGAAACAAAGTCATTCCGACATTGTCTCAAAGAGGGGCAAATGTAGACACCTAAAAATGTCTCATTGATCATGTACTAATTATTCCTCTAATTAGTTAAATAATTCTTTAATTATTTAATTAAGTTAATTAATCTTACTCTTCTATTTCATATTTCCTCACAATCTTACTAATTATTCTATTTCTTGTTCTATCATCATTTAATCATTTAACCATTTCTAAATATTAATTAAATATTTGTTATTTAATTAATTCCAATTAATTCCCCAATTTAAATAATCTTTATTATTTAAATAAATTACTAATTATTCAATTTCTATCTCTCTAATCATCTAATCATTTAACCCTTTTATAAATATTAATTAAATATTTATTATTTAATTAATTGTGATTTAATCCTTTAAATTAAATAATCTTTATTATTTAATTAAATTCCATTTCTAAATAATTAAATAGTTTCTTTAAATTATTTAATTAACTAATTAATTCTTCTAGTTCTTCAAATTCTAATTTCATTTAATTTCATATTCTTCTAATTTCTTCCAAATTCAATTACATGTGCATGATTTCAAAAACCAAATTGAAAATCAAAGTCAAGTTCTAAATATATTCAAATGCTAAATTGGATTAAAATAAATTCAATTATTTGAATAAATTTCATGCAAAGATTAAATTGAAAATCTAAATCTAAATGCAAGCACATGCTAAATTAATTAATTAAATCATTTATCTCTCCAATCTCTATTTCCATCTTTCAGTTAGCTTTTTCTAAATTAAGCTTTCTTTGTCATCCTCTTTATTTCTTCCAATCATTCTTTTTCTTCCTTCAGTCAGCTTTTTCTCAACCAGTTAACTCAATTAATCTATTCAATCTATTGAGTTTCACTCCTACAGTCAGCAGTTCAACTATCAATTTCATTTGAGCTCACCTGAGTTCCACCTCTTGATCAATTTGTTCCACCTTTCAATCAATCTTCTCCAAAAGTCTATAAATTGAGCATTCAATCTCCATTTTCAATAATCATGAACTTTGAATCTTTGTGCCACTTGTAGGTTACCATCGCAATATCTGAGAGCCATCATACCACAAAGAAGAGAAGAGCAATGGAAGCGATATGCAATCTTGGAATAGGGAGTTTTTGATTGATTTGATTTATAATTCTTATTTCTTGATATTGCATTATTTCATTGTCTTGTTTGTTAGATTATTTGATTAGATAGGGATTCGTGATTTCCCTTTGATTCTAATTGATCATTGTTATTAAGATGAATTCTACATGCATAAAGTTACCATAAATATGCACTGTTCTTGCCAAAAACATGATTACCAAATCTTCTAACTTGCACAAAACTTATCACTAGAGGCCACAATATTGGAATAATCCATATTACATATCTACAAACTTTCCCCGAAATCTGCAAAGCACAATACTTAACCAAAATAATCCGCCAACTAAAACTGTACACTTTGCTGGATACCATGTTCTTCTCACCGGACCTCACCAGACTCAATCGATATTCAATAAATCTTTTGGAATGAATGAATTATAGACTATAGATACCAAATCCAATATGAGTTGCCATCAATGACAACATCTCAACATGCATTCAATGTCTCTTTCCAACAATCTCCCCCTTTGGCATTGGTGGCAACACTTAGCGAAAATGACTAAGTGTCGGACCAAAACCAAAATATATACATTGCAACCAAAAATCTGATCACCGGATTCCAAAGAATCAAAGAATTAAGGAACTCCCCCTTAGATCAACATTTTTCACTCCTATATACTCCTCCTTTCACATCAATGACAAAGGTAAGATACCGAGACCCAAAATTTCATGCCAAAGAATGTTATACACATCTTCATAGGAATTACTCAATATGTTCAAGTGATTTGCCTAACCCTTTTGCATATTCTAAAAAATTGTTATAAATCCACTGAAAAGGTAAGATTGCGCTTTTGCAGTCTTCAGGTCTTCTGGTTCATCTGCCTTGAGAGCATTTTGAGCATCTTGAAGAACAATAAGCATTATATCCAATTTAGGAGTAACGAGACTCCTAATCTCTCCAATTCTACTTATTATCTGCTCCTTATCATGATTCAAACTTTTGAATTTGTCAAGCAATGATATCACCTGATTTTCATGACTGCTCAAAGAATTTGTCAAAGGATCAACTGACTGAGATATGTTTTCCAACTGATCCTTGAACTCCTGAGATTGCTTCTCAATATCAGTAGTGAATTTATTCAATGAAATACATGACTTATATAGGTTACCACCTTCAGTTAATGCATCCTGCACACTCTTCACCCAATTAGCCAATGTGGCTCTATCTTTTAAAATCATTTTCTTCAAGGTGTGGAGCCTCTTTGCAAAAAAATCACTTTGAGCTTTCTCCTCTGCAGATTTATCAAAAGATTCAAAATGAATATTTACAAAATCAATCAAACTTTTCAAATTACCGGATGGTGTATTAGAGAGATCATTTTGGAATGATGGCATAAGCTTCTCCAAAATGCTGGATACCATAGATATATTTAGCAAACTATCCTCAGTGTGAGATTTCAATAGATCTTCACTAGCCTTTGCATGTGCAAAAGATGCAAGATGAAGCTTTTGAATGGGTGACAAGATTGATTGGTCCTTAAATGAATTCAAGATCATCTATTGCTCATTTTCCTTTTGTTTCCTCAACAATGTCTCTTGCTTTGTTTTCAACTTCAACTTTAATTTTGATCTGCACCTTTTCTGGTTCAACATTCTGTTTAGGTGCCTTCTGATCATTGATCGAAGGATTTTCTGCTGCTATTCCTGTATCCTCTATTTTATCCTTAGCTACTTCCTCAACCTTAGCTTCTTTTGGTTTAATTGACTGCACATCTTGCACTTCTAGAATAAAATTATCATCCTATGCTTGCACTTCTAGATTGGATTTATCTTATGCCTTTGCCGGATTCACTTCATATTGGTTTTCTATCAAAATTTTCTTCAAAATTGTCTTAGTTTCCTCTACTACCTCATTAAATTTCCCAAACATGATCCTATTAACTTTGTGCTTGATTATAAACTCATTCTTTGCTAGCTTGAGTATTCTATCTATCTCTTCTTTAGAAGTTACAAAACATAAGTTAACTAATACATACTCCTTTAGTCTCTCATCTTCTTTATTTTTTGTATGTCTTCTAGCATCCAAAACTTCATACAAACTCTTTGGAATTGTAGATGATAACTCTATCAAGGATTTACTATATACATTCATATATTCAAATACAACATCTTCTAATGATCTCTTCCCATTTTTGTCAGAATTTTCATACCATTCAAATAGTGGTTTCAAATTTCCATCCTTAATAGTTGAATTAACAATTTGCTCTAATGTAATAGGAGGCACAATAGTTTAATTACCTTGTAGTTTTCCTGACTTCAATGTCTCATCAAGCTCAAATTTGGGCTTCTTGTTAGGCCTTGTTCTGCGAATGGTTTCTCCTTAGAGACCTTGGTGGCCTTAGGATCTTTTGCCTTTACTTCTCTTACCGCCTCATCCAATTGAGTCTCTTCATCATCAACAACTACAAATTGGACTGGTTTATTCTTTTGCATATCACCAGATGGCTTAGCTGATGATTTGGGTTTGGGAGGTTGAGAAATGGGAGCAGTACTTCTGGTTTTGTCTTTAGGCTTAGGGACTGTTGTTGGTTCCTTGTTTACTCTTATCGATTGTTCTTCAGAGGTAATGTTTTTCTCTCTAGCTTTCCAAACAAACTCTTTTGATATCCCCATGCCCTCAACGAGAGCTTCAATTTCTTTCTAAACCTTCTTCTGAATGATCGATCTCTTAAACTGCTAATGTAATGCAAGGTTCTTCTCCTTATAGGTTCTGGACCTTTTTTCATTGGGATCCACTTGTATACTTAGCAAGTGTTGAGCATATATTTCCAAAACCTGCCCATCAACCTCATAAACCATCAGTAGAATCCATGAAGTTCGTGGTTCTAATGCTTCCATTAAATATTGGTCAGTGTCAACCATGGAACAAATTGTGTTTGCATATTTCTCAACAATGGCTTTATGTATTCTTTCCCTGTCATACATCTCCTTTTGAAAATTCTTGAAATAGCCCTATAGGTTTCATTGTGGGCTTTGGAATCACCGGAGCTATAAAGATACTCCCGGATCTATACTCCAACTGGCCAATCAAATACCCATTGTACCAGACCAACTCTCAGAATCTCATTCTTAAAATAAAAGAAAATGCATAAGAGTAGAGATCCATACTTGAAGGAATTCTTCTTGTTTTCTTTGATCTTCTTCAAGTTCTTGATGAGCTCACTCTAGAGAAATTCACATAGATCATACCTTTTATCTTCCCTCAACATCTCATATGTGACATAAATAGTAGTATCAGAAATAGAGTTGATTCTACTGGAATAGTAGATTTTGTAATCAATCACCATAGAAGCAAACCAGATGTCATCCTCCAAGATGTCATCGATAGTCATCTCTCTTCTATCAAATTTCGACCCTGTTGCATTTGTTACAACATCATTCTTAGCAATTTTCAGAGATAGTAGCTGACCAAATGCACATAACCCTATGATGGTTTGAATCACACCCTCAGTGATCTTATGTGGCTTGTCCAACCACATGAATTCATCGTGAACACAACTCAAGATATATCGAATCCATTCCTGCTCATTTGCCATCGGAAATTTCACAAATTGAGCAAAAACCTTGCTGTCAAGATCCTTGAATTCAGGTTTCAGCATGGAGCTTTGATTAGATAACTGGTTGTTGTAAAGATTAAACATTTGGGAGCTTCCCAGTTCTTCAATTAGGCAATGAGTGTAGATCCTTATGTCTTCATTGTGTAACACTCCGTGGGGTACGAATGAAAAAGAACTCTTTGGATCATCCTCCATCAAAATGAATGGGTGATCTTTGAAGTTGGGACGAGCACGCTCAGTGATATTGACAACCAAAGGGGTTGCAATACCAGATGCAACCATTTGTAGATTTAAGTTCCAAATTTCAATTGAAGAAGAGGTTTTCACTGATAAATACCTTTGATGTTGGATTAGGTTTACTCACTAAATCTCTTCGAAAATTAGTAGCACTGGGTTTTGCTTGATCGCCTTCTTTGTAGGACTCTCTAAAATTCTTCTCTTCAATTTGCAAAGTGGGAAATGAAGTGAAAAAGTCACCTTTTATTTTATGAAACCTAAGTTTCCACTAAAATAAATTATCTTTTCCCTAACTCTTCTAGATAAGAATTCTTCTCCAGATCTTAAAATCATCTCAAATATTTCAGAGATTCATCAAAACCATCATATGCACTTCTGCAACCTGCCAAAAATAGGCACGAATCTTAAATAGGGGGTTTGAAAGATTTTCATTATTACCCCTCCAAGACCAGATGCCTAGGTTTAGTTACCGGATGTAGTTCCAATACTAGAATCAGGTGTGGACCCACTTCCTGCCTCAGAATCAGTCTTCTTATCTCATGGCTTCTTCATCTGATCTCTGATCTCTTCAACTTTTGCTTTACCCTTCTCATCTGGCTTCACATTCTTGTTCTTATCTTCTAGACCTCTCCTATTCATGTTTATGCTTCTGCAATACTTAACAATGTGACTAGATTTATTGCATGCATAAAAAACAACGTTTCCTTGCATAGGCCTGAAGCCCATATTATTTCTTCTCATTATGTATTGGTTAGCAACATGTCCAAACATTCCACATGCATAACATCTGACATTTCTCCTTTTTTGAAAGTTTTTCACCATAGTTATGCATACATTTGACTTATGGCTATATTTGTTGCATTTGAAACATTGACCGATAAAAGATGAACCATTTTTGATTATCCTATTTTTGCATTGACTAGCCATATGACCAAATTTATTGCAAACAAAGCAGTTACCATTGTATTTTTGAGCATTAGGTTGCCTTACCAGAGGACTTCTTGAATTGTTCTTTTATTGACCTGACATGGAGCTTTCACCTTTCTCAAAACCAAGACCTTGTGTGTCTTTTGGATTCTTCTGACTTGCAAGTATTTCATCTAGTCTATTTGAACTGATCCAAAACTTCTCCTTGTATTCATTTGCAGCATACGAGATCAAATTTGAGAAGTAGGACTTGCTTACCAAGATCTTCCTCATGTTTTCTAGCATCTTATATATCATTCTTCAACTGTCCAATTTTATCTTCAAGTCTGCAACATTCTTCAGATTTGTCTTTCAGGGTCTGAGAAATCTTTTATTCATTTTTCTTCCTTTCTTCAATCTCCTTTGTCAATTTCATCACAATATCTTACATCTCATTTTTCTCGACTATATTAGTTCTGGCAAGTCTCTCACATTCTTCTATCTTTTGCTTCAGGGCTTCTTCATCAATGCTTTGACTTTCTTTCTCCTTCAACTTATCAACAAGTTCCTTTCTCCTTTCCCTTGACTTGTTCAACTGCTCTTTTAATGTCTCAATGTATTCCTTAGCATCTTTAAGATTTGCTTTTACTTGTCGGTTTTTATCCTGTGCATGATCAAGATCCTCAAGAGCAACAACTGGCTGCTATCTAAGAATATCGGATTCCATTGATTCACCTTCCTGGATCAACCTCAAGCTGTTAGGCTTCTTCTGAGGAACTAAGCTCTGATACCAATTGTTGGAATCAATGAACATTAAGAAGGGGGGTGAATCAGTGTTCTACAATTTCTTATTTTAACAATTTGATCTTTAAACCACTTAATGTATATGAAAAGAAGTAAAGTGCAAAAACATAAAGCAAATATCAACAATACCATAACACCAAGATTTACGTGGAAACCCAGTTAAGGGAAAAACCACGATGGGATTCTAACTCACAATATTAATATACTTTGCTAAAAGTATAGAAATATTACATAAGGGGAATGCACATGCATTCATGCACATTTCCTAGAGTTCACTGCTCAAATTACAAATAAGGGTTGCAACCCTAGAAGCCTCATTGTCTTACAAAATGTTTCTAAGAGATTGCAATGAGGTTTGAACTATGAATTAGCATCAACAAATGCCTTTATATAGTTTTGGTTAATCACAAAACACATATTCTTACACTGCTCTGCAACTCTGCTCTATTTTGATAATCTGCATTATACAGGAGCTCAGATCTTCATCATTCGCATGAGAAACTGCACAAAATCGCTCATACACACTTCACACATATCCATCGATCTAAAAAATGATCATATAAACCTATCTTATATATTCACATCACTGATTTAGGTCATCACCATGTCGGCTTCAAGAACACGACACACAATATGAAACGTGTTCACAAGTCAGATCAATTCCATCTCTAATGCATATGCGGACCAAAACAAAGTGTCCACATGCTTTCCACATGACAACTCATCAACCTCAAACACATAATCAATCACCAAAATTAATCCGCAAATAGAATCACCACACGTTAACATAGATATGCACTGTTCTTGCCAAAATCATGATTATCAAATCTTCTAACTTGCACAAAGCTTATCACCAGAGGCCACAATCCTAGAATAAGGCATATTACATATCTACAAACTTTCCTTGAAATTCACAAAGCACAATACTTTACCAAAACAATCTGCCAACCAAAACTGTACACTATCGGATACTGTGTTCTTCTCACTGGACCTCACTAGACTCAATCAATCTTCCAGAATGAATGAATTATAAATTACATATACCAAATCTGATATGAGTTTCCATCAATGACAACATCTCAACATGTATTTAGTGTCTCTTGCCAACATTAAATAAATTACTCAATTATGGGAGGAATATTTTAATTAAATAATTAAGTATTATTATTTTTGGTTGGTGACTACTTTTGATGGGAGCTTGAACCAGTGGGGTCATAGTGGGGGACCCCATCCCCAAGAATTGAGGTATTAACACCTCCTCCACCTCCTATTTCTTTCATCCTCCACCAACATCCTCCATGACACCATCTTCTCCTCTCATTCTCCGTGCCACTTTCATACTCCTTCGTCCTCCCATTGTTCTTCCTTCTTCTTCTTTCATCCTTCATCCTCCCCTCCTTTCTCCTTCTCCTTGCACCCTCCACCTTGGTTCTTCCTAACCGCCACTCATGCCTTAAATCCTTTGTTACATCCGCTTCTCCCTGCTATACCATCCGTCTTCTCCCACTGTTCTCCACCTCCCTTCACCACCATCGGCCAACATCTTCTGCCACAACATCACCTGAGTCTACCCTACCTCACCACCCATTGATAACCCTCAACATTTCCTAACTACCTATCACTATCCTCCCTACCACCACACCATCTCTCTAGCCTCTGTACTACTGTCTTTCACCTTCTCTACATCCTACATTGCAATGCCACAATGCACCCACCACCTATCTCCTTCAGATGCATCGTGCCTCAATCCACCATGAATTGGCAACCCACACTATCCATGTCTGCATTGACTAGAGTATTCACACCCCCTATGACTCTAACCACTCAAGAACTACAACACGAGACATGATCACCAAAACTCTTTCACATGCACCAAGAGACAAGACAACCATGCACCAAACTGGTCCGAAGATTCGAACTAGTGACCTCCATAGAAACACGGAGTTGCAACAATCGTTGCACTGCGGGTTCAACCCCAATAATTAAAATTATTTAATTAAAGTGTGAAATTTGAAATTAATAAAATAAAATAATCATTTAATTAATATTAAAAGGGAATGATTAATTGATGAAAGATTAAAAGAAGAATAATTAGTAAAAATGGAAGGCTTAATTAATTAAACCTAAAAGGGAAAATTAGTTGAATTGACATCCAGAGACCTAATTAAGGTCAAATTAAGTCAATTTTGGTGAAATTGGGAAGAATTGGTAGGAATTGGGAGGAATTGGGAAAATTAGGAAAATTAGGCCAGGTTAGGGACAAATTAGCATGTTAAAAATGGAAGATGCGGGTGAAGCAGATTTTTAGTGTCTACAAAAAGTATAAGGAAATTGAGAAAAGAAGAAAAGGACAAAGAAGAAGAAGTTAAATTTAATTTGGTTGAACAATTGAAATTATTAATTGATCTTATTTCACCTAGAAACAAAACAATGATATGTTGCTTTGAGGAGTCACAACCCCCTGACCACAATCCATCCCACAACCATATAAGAGTAGGAGGATTTCACTGTAAGAGGTAACATTAACAATAGATGGAGAAGGGAAAGAAGAAAAGGTAGCACAAGAGATTTGTTGGGAATAAATATTATGGAATGAATTATTTGATATCAAATTCAAGTGTGATAAGGACAAAGAGGAAAAGCCTTAGATAGTCCAAAGTTTTATGAAAGAGAAAAACAAAGTCCTCAAAATTAGAGATCTAAATGAAAGAAGAAACCACATTTGATGGAAGTGTCAATTAAGATACCTATTTTTTATGGTTTTGTATTAGCATTTTGTGAGATAGGTTTATGGGGAAATTTTTTTCTTCTTGACATACAATCACACAATGCAAGAAAACAATTAAGAAATGATAAAAAAGGGCAACCCATCATTGAGTTTGACGGACTATAGAGTAGAACATAACGAGCATGAGTGATAAAAGAGTATTGCTAGTCATTCTTAAAGCATATGAAAGTAGGCATTTTTCTTTGTCAAACTGAGACAATCATGGAGAAAAGAGATTTTAATGTGTTATGATGAAATCATCCATGAAAAGGTAGTGAACAACTTGTAAGAAACGATGATGATGACATTCATTCAACACTATGTCAAGGGATGATAGAGCCTTGCAGGTATATCATGGAGCTGAGATGAGATGTGGATAGATCTATGTCATATACATTTTCAATGTGTTAAGAGACTATGATGCACAGTCTTAGGTCAGTAAGAGGGTAGCAAACACAGGCAAGTCTCCTTTCTTCATGCTCAAAGGTATTGGAAGTGTCAAAGAGTTTCATATGATGGTCATACAAGTAGTTTGTAAAAAAGATACAACAATCATGACAATGAATAGTTGTAGGATGCAATGAATATGAAAGGATACCCAATATTATGCAAGAAGTTTTCTATAGGAAATAAGAATTTCACTAAGTTGTCCATAGGAAATAAGAATTTCATTCACCAAGTAACTCAGTCAGTGGGAGTTTTTTTATTTTTTTGGGATTAAATAAAGGTGTACCATGTCTTAAAAGAAGGTATCCCTCAAAATTTTGATGTCACAGTGTGAAGGAAAAAGTGCAAATATAATTGGCAATGACAAATAGTGGGTGGATTAGATGGTAGTGGATAGCAACCATGTATTGTTTTGACAAGAGGACATATAGATGAGCAGATGGTGAAAAGATAAATCCAACTTTGCAATCATTATGAGCTTTATTGCAATTGAGGTTTATGGAAACAAAGGTATATCAAAGAACAACTTGTCACTTTCAAGTCTTGGATAATTCTACAAATCTTGTTTGAGCCATTGTCTTTATATAAAGATGTTGTATGGTAGACGGTCCCGGTAATGATTGGCAATGATAGACAATGGTACGCAATGAAGAACACTAAAAGAGGAATGCCAACAAACAAGATTCCATGAGCTTCTCAGGGGCAATAAGCCGATATACTATTATTGTGGGGGAAAGAATGCCCACAAATAATGCATTGAAGAGTCGAGGTGAAGAAAGAACATAGAAAGAAGGGGAAGGTGTGTATACGAAAAATGCATGAGCGTATTATTTGTACGGGCTTTCATTTCAAACTTATTTTTTTGACCTCGTGGTAAAAGAGCCAAAACGATTCTTTCTGTACGCTGTTATTCGTATAGGCAACACAAAATCAATGGGAAAAATCACCGGTTTACTTTGTATATTTTCTCAACGAGTCACATTTTTTAACTCGCAGTAACATTCCAAACAATTATTTTTTTTTTTACACTCTTCCATTTGACAAAATTGTATATAAGGAGATAGATGGATGGAGAGGAAAGAGGTAGAGGAAGAGATAAAAGATATATAAAGAAAGAGATGAAGGTAGAGAGAGAAAGAGTAAAATAGATAAGTATATAAGGAGAGGGAGAGGTAGAGAGGAAAAGATATATATAGATATAGAGGGAGAGAGAGACAGACATAGATATAGAGGGAGAGAGCTAGAGTGAGAGAGATAGGTTGAGAGAGAAGAGGGGGGAAGGACATAAGTTAGTGTTATCAAATTTAAATTTAAAGTATTGAAATTGAATTGAATTTTTTTTTAATATTTAAAAATGAATATTATCAAATAAATAAATAAAAATATTGTTGTTAATGAAAATTAATTTAAGATTAGCAATTACCTATAAATTTATTACAATTAATTTTGAATGTCTAAATTTTTTATATGAAATTCAACTAAAATTAAAAAATTATTACAAAATGTATATAATATGTTGATTGAGTTATGATGTCACTATATATTTTAAAATCTTTTTCAATCGATAAAAAAGTTAGAAGGTAGAAAACCTAAAACCATGAGTTTCTCTCTAGTAACAATTTCCGTAAGGTTCATGTGTGTAGAGAGAGGGAAAGTGCTAGAGTGAGAGAGATAGGTAGAGAGAGAAGAGGAGGGAGATAAGTTAGTATTATCAAATTTTAATTTAAAGTAATGAAATTCCCTTTTAATATTTTAAAATGAATATTACGGAATTTTAATTAAAATATTCTTGTGGTTGAAAAGATTTATTTTTAATTGTTGAAAAATAAGTGTTAGTTGATTATAAATAAATATTGTTGTTAATGAATATTATTTTAAGATTAACAATTATTGTGAATTTATTACAATTAATTTTGAATGACTAATTTTTTTAATTCATAATTCAAATAAAATTAAAAATTTATTAAATGAAAAAAAAATGTTAAAAAATATATTAAAATACTTAGTAATTGTTAATTTTTAAAATATATTAAATTAACAATTACTTAGTAATTGTTAATTTTTAAATAACTATTTTCATTTAAAAAGTATATGAAAATACTTAGTAATTGTTAGTTTTTAAAATATATAAAATTAACAATTACTTAGTAATTGTTAATTTTTAAATAACTATTTTAGAAAATTCTTTTCAAAATATTCTAATAAAAATAAAAATAATCATTATGAAATCAATATTAATTAAATATCTTAAAAAATTTGATTTATTTATCATGAATATAATAACTCATATATTAAAATATAAT
Organism: Cryptomeria japonica; assembly: GCF_030272615.1. Lineage (NCBI taxonomy): Eukaryota > Viridiplantae > Streptophyta > Pinopsida > Cupressales > Cupressaceae > Cryptomeria > Cryptomeria japonica. Next base: position 66,557,218 of record NC_081415.1, on the reverse strand, counting down.
TTTCATTACATTAATAAATTAACTTTTAAAAGAAATTCATTTTCAAATATTTTGATTTGTAAAATTAAAATGCTAATATTTGAAAAAAAAGTGTAATCTATTTCAATTATTAGAAATAATTATTACTTGCATTCATTTTTTACCATGAAATTAATACAATATTAAAATATTTACACAATATTCTAATTATTAAAAAAAATATTATTTACATTCATTTTTTACCATAAAATTAATAAATATATAAAATATTTACATAACATTCCAATTATTTGAAAAAAAATATTACATTAATTTTTTAACCATGAAATGAATACAATATATAAAATATTTAGACAACAAATAGTCCCCGTTAAATGATAGAGCATTATTAATTACTTCTTTTTTATATTTTCTATCGGCATTGTCTTCTGGGCCAGGTTAAATTAGAGGAGGTGAATAACCCCATGCCCTGAAAGAAAAGGAGTACGAGCAAAGTTGTTGACATTAATATGGACGATATTCGGCAGATTCTAAGTCCTCCGTAAAAGATGCTCAAGTCATTTTATCAGTAGTAATTAATGTTTGTAATAATAGAAAAATGATTATAATCAATAAAGAAAAAGAAAAAATGATATTTTTATATTATATAAAATAAAAATAAAAAATGAATTCTAGAATTTTTGTCTAAAAAATTAATTCTTTGTCATGATTGGTTAAATTAATTAGAAAATAAAAATGAATAGATGCAATAGTATCCCCGGAGGAACTAAAAATTGTATAATCATCTGTCTTGCAAATGTTTCTAATTTCCAATAATTTAGAAATATAAGGTAATCTTGTTGAGACGGTTTACCGTTAAAAGAAGGCCAATCTTTGTTATGTCATGTCATTGTCTATTAATATAGGATGTCCAAATTCATAATGGATTCAATACATGTAGTTTGGTGCCTCAAGAACAATGATTATATAGTTTACATTTATTTCTATTAAAATGTTAAAATATTTTTAATACATTATTTTCATTCACTTTATAACTAGCATACTTATATTTAAAAAAAATCTAAGTAAGATATGAGTTTGAAGTGAAACAGTTGAATAGATCATTTAGAGTGTTCTATAGAAATTGTAGAATGCAATTATATAATTTTTTTATTTTAAAACAATTATGACAATTTTTTTTTGAAGCATGCACAGATAAAGTATAAGGTGTTACAAAGAAAACTAATATTATACTTGTTATGTGTATGCATTAAACAATTTAGACATTACATAAAATAGAATAATTTCAAAGAAAATTTGAATTATGTATTCATAAATATATACATAAAACTCTAAATAGTATTCGGTTGTATTTTGTTTGGATAATTTTGGATAAATAGTAAAAAAAATAGAATAACTTTGATCAAATTATTTGTCACAATATAAGTCATTAATAAAGGTAAAAATTAGGGAAAATAGAAGATATTGGAACAAAATTTCAATTGTTTTCTATATTAATAACCAGGAAAACAAGGTTGTTGTTCCTATAAACAACAACCCAAAGGATGTAAAGTTAACAACAAAAAGATATATTACATCAATTATTTTCTAAAAACTTTAATTTGTTTGCTTCGGCCTTTCGCTTTGCATGTTATCTATCGATTTTCATTTTTTCATAATGCTTATATGTGAATGGTGGCATTATTTTGAGGCCTTCTAGAGATTTTACTCGATACATTGCTACAAATGTCAATCCTATTCTTTTTGTTGGTCCTATATCAATTGTGGTTTTTGATAGAGTCAACCCTTGAGATTTATGTATAATCAATGCTCATGCCAATCTCAATGGTAATTGAAATGTCTTGCCCCTTTGAATTGGTGTTATTGGAATTATATTTGGATGACGATCTTCAAATGGTATTCCTATATAATTGTCAAATTCAACCATGCCAAATGATGGTGGTTCAGGTGGAGAACTTCTTGGTTTATAGACAATGTTTCGAACATATTCCAGAGCTCCATTTACAAATCCTGCTTATATCCAAAGATTTGAAGTCAACATCACGCTTGAATTCTTGCTGGTTAATATCTCTAGATCAAGTTCATCATTTGAAAAATCTTCTGCTTGATGTACACTTCCTCCTTTTGTTGCGAGACGACGTGCAACATGATGTTTCAATGTATATAGCATTTTTTTGTTATGATTACGAGCATTTTCATTTGTGGAGAACAAATGGATAGTATTGTCAAACTAAGCATTAGTTGTAGCATCTATGTTAATAGGGGCTCTTGTCATAAGTAATCTCCAGTCATCAATTTGTAGGTTTTCATCTCTTAAATTTGCCAAAAGTTGATGAAACCTTTGTTGTTGATTGTTTTGTCTATCTTGTCTGAATATTTTATCTAATGTAACCATAGTTTTGAATTCTTGCCATAATAACTTTGCCTATATGTTGCTGTCATATGGTGGTCTATCATTGTCTGGAGGCAATTGGACCAAATCTCCAACCAAAATCATAAATATACCTAAAAGAAGACCAACACATTATTTTAAAATTATGTACCAAAATTATAAAAATTCATAGATATGAATTATAATAAATATAATATAAAATAGTTGCCTTAATAAGTATAATGAAAGATCTACTTGCAAAACTTATGTGTGCATTTTGTGGGAATGCTTGTCGGAGCCGAGAATCTATATTTTCCAACATGTTTTGACAAATGAAGCTCATTTCATCAATCAAAATGTATTTGATATGTGCTATATCTTCTTGAAAGCTTGTAAGTCTTGTTCCTTCTAGTTGGGAAAAGTCTCGTATTGAGATTCTCAATTTTGAATGAATTGTAGAGGCTCCTATATTGAATGCTGCAACTCCTTTTGTAATGTCCCTGATATAATTAAATATTATTAATCATTGTATGGCCCTAAATTTAATAATAAAATCTTTCGGGCCCTTTTTTATTTTATTAGTTAAGTTATGTTGACCCATTTGTAACCCTTCGGGAAACTTCCCAGAGCCCATATATATGGCTGAGTTAGTCATTGTCGTAGGTATGCGAATCTAGTATCTTTTCTTGTTTGTGTGAATTCCAGTTGGAGTTCTGTTGTCCACCATTTCAGAGGTGAAAGACCCTCCCTACCTGGTATCTGTAGTTTTGGTGGGATTCATCCCTCACCCTATTCTGCTTCTATTTGGAGTGTGTAATCTGTTGTGTGAAGCTTATCAATATAATTTCTCTTTGTATGTTCGAATCTTCATCCGAGTCTCTTGTGTCTGGCATAACAATAATTCATTCCACGCCTCTATGCAACATCGAATCGACAAAGTATCTAGATGGCTCTGAGGACGGACCTTGGCGGGTATTCATCCACTGTACGGAGCCCTACTGTACACCCAGTACGGCCAAACAACATCTACTGGTGGGTATTCACCCATCGTACGACCACTACCGTACACCAGTACAGTCGGACAACATCCACTGTACAACCTTCCCAGCCACCGTACGGGTGACCAATCACCATCCAACACCAAGCCTTCAGGTGACCCCAGTCATTGTACGACTCAGCCAATGTACAAGTTCACTCCATCGTATGACATACCACTCCATCGTACAACAGATAGCCTGTGTACGGGCTTGGGACATTACAGTGGTATTAGAGCTAATGATTCTGCCAGCCTGTCGGGAGAATCATGGCACCGAGTGAAGGATTGATAGATGCACCTAAGGAGTTAATAAGTCAGTAAGAGCTTTGTCAGATCCTCACAAGAAGGCCTGCCATATGTTCTCTATCCCAAATTTTGGCGGATTGGAAGAAACATTTGTTGGTTGAATACTCCAAGAATACATTTGCATGCAAGTTGATGGATGGTCAAGTGTAGGATGACAGTTACAAGGTGGTTGATGACATCATTTACTACAAGGAAAAATCTATTTGGTGCCCGAGTCCAAGATGAAGGAAAGAATTCTGAAAGAAACGCAAGACTCTCCCTTGGCCAGCCATCCGGGATATCTGAAGATCTACTGACAAATCTGAGACAAATTTTCTTGGAAGGGCCTTAAGAATGAC